>NW_020799287.1:0-3115 GCF_003259725.1 Athene cunicularia | reverse complement strand
CCTTCCCCTTCCCCTTCCCCTTCCCCTCTTTGTTTCTGTGTTTTGATGAGTTTTTCTTTAAACTCTGAGCTGTGGAGCAACTTCCTTTTTTTTTTATTTAATAGCCTCTCAAAGCCCGGCCTTGCTCACCCACCGCCTCCAAAGCGGCCCCTACCCCAACGCTCCTACTCCTTAAAGACGGAGGGAGACAGGCAGTTGTGTTGCTGCTGGGCTGGTTTCGCTGCTCAGCTGCCTTCGAGTAAACCCCTTCCATTAATGCTCGATCAGTTCCTTGTGCCAGCCCTGTGAATAATGGATGAGAGCCATAATTAAGTGGCCATGTAACTAACCTAAATACAAAATGCTTTGCAGCGTGTGACGCTGCCCCAAAGAGAGATGTTTGCTTGTTGTTCCTTTCTTTCTGCCAGAACTTACAGGCTTGGGGAGAGGAGGGGAAAAACTCAAAGCCGAAGTGCTGAAAGACCCCAAGGGCCTGTTGCATGGTCTTGTCACCCTCTTCCTTGGGCCTCGGAGGGCAAAGTGGCTCTTAAACCTCTTCTGGAGCATTTTAAAATTGCCACAAGAGCTGCGTTGCTTGTTGAATTCGGTCTAATCACCTGTCCCAGCTCTTAGGAAGAGCATGAGCCGGGCTTAAGGACAAATTCAGCCTCTTGGCTTGTCTCAAACAACAGCTGAACTTTCAACCTCCCACCACTTATTAAAATTAAAGTGGAAAACTTAATCTGATTGTCAGCAGCCCTGGCTGGCACCTCCTGCTCCTTCTCGACGGCAGGGTTGTGTTTCGCAGCACCGACGTCACGGGGAGCCAGCGCGTGGTTGCGGGCAGGGCAGGGACGGGGGAATTACTATTCTGAAGGGACGGGCCAGGCCCTTGCTGGAGGTCGGGGGGAATCAGCCAACGTCCTGCTCGGGCTGTCAGTGCTGCCTCCTCTTCAGGTGGGGTTCCCTGCTCCTCTGAGGGGTAGTTGGATCCCTCTGCCGAAGGGTGAAGGTGACCTGGTCCTTCCTCTCTTCCAGGAAGAGAGGGAGAAGCGGCGCCTGGAGCAGCTGGAGCGTAAGAAGGAGCTGCAGCGCCTGCTGGAGGAGGAAGACTCGAAGCTGAAAGGAAAGTCACCCAAGCAGGTCACTCCGGGCAAAGTCACCAGAGCCCAGATCGAGGAGACGATCAGGAAAGACCAACAGCAGAAGGAGAATGCGGACACAGGTTTGGTGAAACCACAGAAAGGCCCTGACAGCCACGGGGGGCTGGGGAGCAGGAAGGGAGGGCTCTTCCTCTTCCACCCACTGTCGCTGAAGGACAAGGGGTTCGGAAGGCAAAGGCTGCCTGCAGCAATCCCCTGCGGCCTGCTTTGCTGTGTCTGTGACCCACACCCAAATGGGGGGAAAAAACCAAACCCTCCTGTCACCTTGAGGCGGAGAGAGCAGGCAGCTTCTTTCCCAGGACTGGGGCTGAACTCTTGAGTTTTCAGAGTGCTTTGGAAAACCCTTTTCTGAGGGTTTTGTGCAAGTCTGGATTTGATGTTAATGGCTTTCCCTCTCCCTGTGCAGTGGAGAAGGAGAAGACTCACTTGGAGGTGCCCTTGGAGGAGAACATCAACAGAAGGGTGCTGGAGGAAGGGTCGGTGGAGGCCAGGACGATTGAGGATGCCATCGCTGCCCTCAGGTACGCAGCCGTGGCGTAGCCGTGCTCTCCTTGGAAGGTGGCGATTTCCTTACAAGAAATCTTGCAGATCCTCCCTCACCCAGAACTGGCTGCTTTTTCCACTTTGTGACTCGACAGCAAGAGCAGGACACGACCCTGCCCTGTTGTTCTGGGGAGAATATTTGAAGCGGGTCACGGGGTTTTTTGCTTTATCGCCCGGGTTCTTCTGTCTGAGCTGGCGGGGCTCAGAGCGGGGCGGGGGTCGGGGCTGCAGGGAGGGGTCCCTGACGTGTGTCTCCCTCCCAACTCCCTCAGCGTTGCCAACGATCCAGACCGGCACCCCGAGCGCCGGATGAAAGCCGCCTTCACAGCCTTTGAAGAGGTCAATCTGCCCCGCCTGAAGCAAGAGAACCCCAACATGCGCCTGTCCCAGCTCAAGCAGCTCCTCAAGAAGGAGTGGATGAAGTCTCCAGAAAACCCCATGAACCAGAGGCACAAAGCTTACAACAGCCAAAAGTAGAACTAGAGCTGATCGTCCCCTCAACCCCGGACAGTGGGCTGGAGCCCCAGGGCTCTGCTCCCGTAAAACCAGGAGACACAAGGATCCTCCTCTCCTTTTGTTTCCCTCCCCTGATCCCACTTTCTGTCTCTCTCTGTCCTTGAATTCAAGATAAGCACGAGGCCACGGCTCGCCTGGGGACCCCTCAGCGTCCCGCCGCCCTCACTGATGGCCTGTCCCCCCCCTCGACACACCCTCCCCACGGGCAGCTGGTGCAGAGTGACCCGCACAGACTAACACTACCTTCACGCTTCCCAGTTTGGTTATTATCTTCCCCAAAAAGCTCCTAACTGGCTTCCAGACCTTCAGCAGGGGCAGCCCAAGTCCCAAGGTCGGGACCCCCACGCCGGTTGGCCTCCATGCGTTAACCCACCCGCAGCCAGGACCTGAGCCCAGCTGCCTTCACCCCGGCCTCTGCCCTGCCTGCATTTCTGCCACCATCACGAGGAAGGCACCTGCCCTCTCTTGCTCCTGTCGCCCTCGGTGCTGGCGAAGAGATTTCAGACTGGGATCTGGTGGCCCTGTTGCCGGCCACCTCCCTCCCCTCGGTCTCACCCGGCGAGGAGGAACCACACCGGGAGCGGAAGCTCTGTCAGCGCCGCATCATGAGGAAGAGGGAAAAATAACCTTCTGTCTTGGAGGGGGAGTGGGAGCCGTAACGCAGCACCGCGCGGTTCCTGCCTCTGCCGCGCAGCACATGGCTGCCAGACTTCTCTGAGTGACTCCTGGTGGCCTTGCTGGTGGGACGGGGTGGAGCTGCAGCCCAGTGCCACCCAAGAAACGGCTCCAAGAAGGGAAAAACGCCGCTTCTCCCACCGCTTCTTCCCCTGCCTGCTCCTGGGCTTGGGTGAGAAAGTGTCCTGTGGGCCCGTGGAAGGGGACGTGGGACTGTCAGCTCAGCAGCTTCCCCCACC
>NW_020799286.1:4463-8882 GCF_003259725.1 Athene cunicularia | reverse complement strand
AATGTCAGGGAAGAGGGAATGTCAGAGAGAAGGGAACAGTGGCAAGGAGGGAATGTCAGGGAATAGGGAATGTCGGGGAAGGAGGGAATGTTGGTGAGGAGGGAATGATGGGGAAGGCAATAATGGTAAGGAGGGAATGTCAGGAAGAAGGAAAATGTCAGGAAAGGGGGAATGATGGTGAGGAGGGAATATTGGGGAGGAGGGAATGTCAGGGAAGAGGGAATGTCAGGGAAGAGGGAATGATGGTGAGAAGGGATTGTCAGGGAGAAGGGAACAATGACAAGGAGGGAATGTTGAGGAGAAGGGAAATGTCAGGGAAGAGCGAATGATGGGGAAGAGGGAATGTCGGTGAGGAGGGAATGACAGTGAGGAGAGAATGTCAGAGGAGGGAATGTTGGTGAGGAGGGAATGATGGGGAAGGGAATAGTGGCAAGGAGGGAATGTAAGGAAGAAGGAAAATGTCAGGAAAGAGGGAATGATGGTGAGGAGGGAATATTGGGGAGGAGGGAATGTCAGGGGGAGGGAATAATGGTGAGAAGGGAATGTCAGGGAGAAGGGAACAATGGCAAGGAAGGAATGTCGAGGAGAAGGGAAATATCAGGGAAGAGGGAATGATGGGGAACAGGGAATGTCGGTGAGGAGGGAATGTCAGGGAGGAGGGAATGTCGGAGAAGGAGGGAATGTTGGTGAGGAGGGAATGTCAGGGAGCAGGGAATGTCGGGGAGGAAGGAATGTTGGTGAGGAGGGAATAATGGCAAGGAGGGAATGTCAGGAAGAAGGAAAATGTCAGGGAAGAGGGAATGATGGTGAGAATATTGGGGAGGAGGGAATGTCAGAGAAGGAGGGAAGGTTGGTGAGGAGGGAATGTCAGGGAGCAGGGAATGTCGGGGAGGAGGGAATGATGGGGAAGAGGGAATAACGGCGAGGAGGGAATGTTGGGGAGAAGGTAAGGTCGGTGAAGAGGGAATGTCAGGGAAGAGGGAATGATGGTGAAGAGGGAATGCCAGCAAAGAGGGAATGCTGACAGGCAGGGAATGTCAACAAGCAGGGAATGTCAACAAGCAGGGAATGCCGGAGGCCAGGGAAAGCTGCCACGGCTGGGGAGCCACGGCCAAGGAAATCCCGGCACTGGGGAAACCTGCCACCACCTGGGAAGCAGTGCCAATGAAACCTGCCAGGACCAACAGCCCGTGGCCGCCCGGGGAATCCCTGCTCCCGGGAAGCCGGAGGGAAAACCGGCCCCATCCCGGAGGTCCCTGGGCGCCGGGACGTGCCCTCTGCCAGGGGACTTGGCCCCAGCGCCCATCCTGGAGCCCTCGCGTGTCCCCCTGATTTACCTTGTCCCCATCTTCTCCGGCAGGGCCGGGGGGGCCGCCCGGACCCGGCAGCCCCACGGGGCCCTGGATGCCGTCTTGCCCGGCCGGACCCATGGGACCTCGCTCACCCTGCGGGCAGGAAGGGGAAGGGCTGGGACCCCCGGGAGACACAGCGTGTGCCCCTCACAACCCACACCCGCTGCCTCGCCCCACACACCCCCCTTGGCACCTACCGGGGAGCCCTTCTCGCCAATGGGACCAGGGGGGCCCTGTGCACCCCCCCGGCCTGGCAGCCCGATGCCTCCAGCAGCCCCTGTGGGGCCTCGCTCACCGGGGGAACCCTGAAGAGAAGACAGAGGTGGGGTGGAAGGAGGAAGGCCACAGCAGTCTTCCTCCTCATCAGAGAAACCTTCCTCTTCATCAAGTAGGGTTTTAAGCAGGGTGGCAAGGAGTGTGTACCCATATATCCCAGGGGAAACCCCAAAAGTCCAGATAGCCCCTCAAATGTCATGATGCTTTGAACTCACCGTGGGTCCAGGGGGACCAGGAGGACCTTCCCCCCCCTTCAAGCCAGGCGGACCCTGTAGGGAGCAGGGAAATGGTGAGGAAGGACCCTCCCCTCCTTTCCCAAGGACTGTACCGGGCTGCAGCCCAGCCTGGGCCAGCACTGACCGTCTCTCCGGGTGCCCCCCGGGTGCCGGGAAAGCCATGGATGCCTGGGGGGCCGTTCTTCCCGGGGCCCCCCGCGGGGCCAGGGTCACCCTGCGAGGGGGAGAGGAGAAGCAGAGCCCTTTGCTCCGTCCCCACCCAGCCTGGGAGAGGCTTCGTGCCCCGCAGAGCTCAGTGGGGACCCAGTCCCCCCTTGCCTCAGGCTTGTGGGAGTCTGAGTGAGCAGTTGGACCCCCCCGGTGTGGCTCCTACCTTGGCTCCTTCTTGGCCAGCAGCTCCAGGCAGGCCCTGTTCCCCGGGGGGGCCAGGGGGGCCTGGGTGTCCCCTCTCTCCCACGGGCCCCGTTTCGCCTGATTTACCCTGCGGGGAAAGAGCAGGGTGAGTTTCTGGGGGTCCCTCCACCCCCTCCCCGGGCAGATTTCAACACTCCTGCCTCTGTCCCCAGCACTCACCTGGGGTCCCACTACCCCCGTGGGGCCAGGGGGGCCCGTTTTGCCATGAAACCCCTGCAGAGGAGAAAGGGGGGGATTAATGCTGGGTATTGGCAGGCATCCCCCCCACCCACCCCGGGGAGGCAGGGCACCCACCGGCTCGCCACGCTGGCCTGGGTGTCCTGGCAAACCATCCTTCCCAGCGGGACCCTGGGCAGGAGCAGAGGTAATGGGGTGGGGGACACAGGCTGGGCTCCCCCCTCTGCTGCCTGCACCCCATGGGGCACAGAGGGAGGAGGAGGAGGTGCCAGCCCAACTGTCCCCCACGTCATCCAGGACTGTGCACAGACATCACTTACGGGGGGACCTTTTGTGCCCGGGAAGCCGTGGGGTCCCTGCGGACCTTGGGGACCCTGTGGGGGGGGGTAAAAAAAAACCCAGTCAGCAGCAGAGGGGCTTCCCCCACAGCCACACAGCCCCCAGACCCTCTCCCCACACCTGGTATCCTGTTGTCCCCATGCTCGGTCTCTTTCCAGGGTGCCTGTGCTGGAAGAGACCCCCCCTCTGTGCATCGCCCACACCCTATTTACCTTCTCTCCCACCGCACCGGGGGCCCCGTCATGGCCAGGATCTCCCTGGGGAAACACAGGCTGAGGGCAGCAGCAAAGATCCCCCCCACCCTCCTCATCGCCCTACATCAGCCCCACTGCCAGCACCCATGGCCAAGGAGCCCTGAGCACTGCGAGGAGATGGGGATGTGGGGTCAGCGGGGACGTGAGGGGCAGTGGGGACCCCGTGGCCAAGCTCCCACCTACCTTTGGGCCGGGTTTCCCCGTGGGACCGGGCAGACCTCGCTCGCCTGGGAGGCCCTGGGCAGGCAGGAAGCAAAAAGTGGTGTGAAAAGATGTGGGGCAGGGAGTGGGGTGAGATATGGGGCTGGGAGTGGGGTGAGGAGAGGGGAGATGGGGCTGGAAGTGGAGGGAACCGGGCAGGGAGCAGGAGTGGGACACGGGTGTTTCCCATGGGATACAGGCAGAAATTTGGGATCTGGCTGCTGTGGGTTATGGTGGTCCCCAGGGTCTGGTCGCCATAAAAAACGACAGGCTCCAGCCTCATCACCACAGGATACCGGCAGGCTGCCTGTTGCCATGGGATGCAGCCAGCCCTGGGATGGTTGTCATGAGATACAATCCACCCGGGAATGGTCATGGTGGGATACAGCTGGACCCCGGGATGGTCACGGCAGGATACAGCCGGCCCTGCGGTGGCCACTGGCCACGGGGCTACTCCTGTTCCCTGTGGTTACTCACCGGGGGCCCTCGCTGTCCCGTCTGCCCAGCTGGGCCGGCCTTGCCCTGCAGGGAAAGGGGGGGACACGGTGAGAGCCCCCCAACTCGCCCACACTCCCTCCCCACGTGCCCCCTCAAGCACGTAGGACAGGAAGGGAGCAGGGCTGGGGGCTCGGCCCGTTCCCTGGCTCAGAGCTTGGCCAGGGAGGGCTAGAGCGGGATGGGGGGGACAGGGAATGGCCCTGAGGGGTGGGATGGGGTGACCCTGTGGGACAGGGCTGACTCACCCTCTTGCCTTTCTCTCCCACCAGCCCCACGGGGCCCTGGAAGCCACTAGAGCCCTACGAGGAGAGACAAGCCCAGGACCCATGAAGCACTTGGGGTCCTGGGGACACCCCAAAAGCTCCCCCCGTGCTCACCTTGGGGCCCTGGCGCCCTGGATAGCCTGGGAGACCCGGCACACCCAGCTTGCCCTGGAAGGGAGAGCGCAGAGCTGAGCCGTGGGGACATGGGGACACGGGGACATGGGGACACAGGGGGATGGGGACACAGGGGGATGGAGACAGGAGCATGGAGGATAGGGACACGGGGACACAGGGACATGGGGACACAGGGACATGGGGACACAGGGGGATGGGGACAGGAACATGGAGGATAGGGACACGGGGACACAGGGACATGGGGACATGGGAACACAGGGGGATGGGGACAGGA
>NW_020799286.1:0-4413 GCF_003259725.1 Athene cunicularia | reverse complement strand
ACACAGGGGGATGGGGACAGGAACATGGAGGATAGGGACACGGGGACACAGGGACACGGGGACATGGGAACACAGGGGGATGGGGACAGGAACACAGACAATAGGGAATGGGGACACAGGGACATGCAGGGACACAGGGGGAGGGGGACATGGAGACAGGGACAGGGGGACATGGGGACATGTGGGGATGGAGACACAAGAGGATGGGGCCATGGGGAGGGGGCCATGGGTACAGGGACATGAGGACACAAGGAACAGGAGGACAGGGGACAGGGACACGGGGACACAGGGGGACAGGGATGGGGAATGGGGATAGGGGGATGGGAACATGGGGACATGGGGGGACAGGGACACATGGGGACAGGGACACAGAGAGTTGAGGACTTGGGGACAGGGACATGTGGGCATGGGGACAGGGACAGGGAAGGACACAGGGACACAGAGACATGGGGACAGAGACACAGGGACACAGGAGGATGGGGATGGGGGGACACGGGGATACAGGGACAGGGCCACAGGGCCACGGGGGTCCCCTCACCTTCTCGCCAGCAGGGCCAGGAGCACCCAATTCCCCCACGGGCCCCGTCTGCCCCTTCAGCCCCTCGGGACCGTCCTCACCGCGGGGGCCCAGCGAGCCCTGGTCACCCTGGAAGGAAAACGCAGAGGTGTGGGGAGCACGCTGGCAGGGGCCGGGGGGGACATGGGGCTGCTCCCCCAGGTCCCCCCATCTGTCCCCCAACCCCACTTCCATCCCCAGGAGGTTTTGTGGCACCTGCAGCCGCCCCCCGCAGCCCCAGTGAGGAGACCTGACCCTGGGCCCCCACTTACCCTGTCACCCTTGGGGCCCATGTCCCCCTTAAAGCCGGGAAATCCATCTTCTCCCTGAAAAAGAGACACATTTGGGGGGGGGACAGGGGGGGCTGAGCCTGTGTTAGCACCAGTGCAACCCCCAGATGGGGTCACAGTGTGGGGCTGAGCCCCAAATCCCAACACAGAGGGGCTGGGCCCAGCTGCCCCCCCCCGTCACAGCCATCTCAGGGCAAGGACAAGTGCCCCCCAACACCGGGGACCCACAGACACCATGGGACAAGGACCCCCCTCCCCTGCTGCCCCCTCTCCCCGACACCTCTTACCTTCTCCCCTTTGCTGCCCTTCAGGCCCCGCACGCCAAAAGCTCCCTGGAGGGACACAGCAGGGTTGGAGGGGAGACCTCAACTTGGGGGCCACCCCCTGACACCCCCCCGCGTCGTGCCTCAGAGGGGGAGGCTGCACTTACCTTCACCCCACGGGGTCCGGGGTAACCGACGGGACCAGGGGCACCCACAGGGCCCTGGGGACAGAGACAGCAAAAATGGGACCCTCCCCTGGGAAAAATGGCCCTCGGGATAAGAGGAGGGGAATCAGCCCCTCACCTGGAGGCCCTTCTCTCCGGCTGGCCCTTCTCGGCCAGGGTGACCCTGCGGGGACACACAAGACGTGAGCCCCGAGCTGGGAGGGTGACGCTGTGCCAGGGTCCTCACTCCTGGGGACCCCAGTGACCCCGCAGCCCCTCACCACTACTCACCGGGGGCCCGTCGGCCCCAGCCACACCTTGTATTCCCGGCTTCCCCGGCAGGCCCTGGGCAAGAAGAGGATGTTTGGGGGTGCAGAGGGACTGAGGTGGCCCCTCCAGAGACCCCCGATCTGCTCAGAGCAGGGACAGCTGTGGGACACCCCCCGCCCCCATCCAACTCACCTTCTCCCCCGGCAGCCCGACGGGGCCCTGGGGGCCCGGCAGACCCTGCAAGAGAACAGACCGGGGTGCTGGGAAGGGACTGGGGGACCCCCTGAGCCCCCCCCGCCCTGTGGGGACACCTTGCTGGCCCCCCATCTCCTCCATATACCTGGGGACCGGGGTTCCCTTGCTGTCCCGGGGGTCCCGGCTCCCCCTGGATTCCCTGAGAGTTGGAAAAGTCCGTCCGTTAGTGCAGCCAAAAATGTCCTCAGACCCCAGGATGTGCCACTCCGGCCCTCGCTGCACCCCCGTGCACCCCCCAAGGGCCCAGCCCTGCCTCCCCCTCCTTACAGCACCCTGTTTTCAGGCTGGGTGCTCCCAGGGCGGGGGCCCCCACTGAAACCCACCACGTTGCCTTTGGGCCCCGGCGCTCCGTCGATGCCGCTGGCACCCTGTGGAGAAAGGAGATGGGGGGGGTGTGTCAGGGCGATGCCGTGTCCCAAGGTGACACCGTGCCAAGGACGATGGGGCTGTGAAAAACCCCCTTGGCCCAAGATGGGGACAGACAGACAGACAGACAGACAGAAGCAGTGTCTCATACCGGGGGGCCAGGGGGGCCGGGGGAGCCACGGGAGCCGATCAGGCCTCGTGTACCCTAGTGCCAAGGACAGAGGGGTCAGGGGGGGCTCTGACAGCAGCAGAGTCCCCCAGGGAATGTGGGGTGTCCAGCTCCCAAATCTCCCCTCTGAAAATCCACAGGGAGAAAGGAGGGGGCCCAGCTTGTCCCCCCCGGGGCTGGGGGAGACGGCGGGCCGGGCTCCCAGTGCCGGAACAGGTACTTACGGGTTCCCCGGGTTGTCCCCGCGGCCCCGGGAGCCCGTCAGAGCCCTAGAGAGGAGAGAGCGGAGCTGAGCGCATCCTGCCGAGCCCGGCAGGGCCTGATCCCGCCCTCCCCACGCTCCGCACCTTGGCGCCTTTCTCCCCGGGGGGGCCCGCGGGTCCCGGTTTGCCCAGGTCACCCTGCAGGAGAGACGAGAGGGGTGAGGGGTGAGGCAGCGCGGGGCCGGCGGCGGCAGGAGGGGCCGCGGCGCGGTTCCGCTTACCCTGTGGCCCTTCTCGCCCGGCAGCCCCGGCAGCCCGTCGAAGCCCCTGTCACCCTGCGGGGGGGTAGGACAGGAGTCAGGTGGGTGTCCCGGCCTCCCCCCCACCCCACTGCCAGCACTGATACCGCCCCACGCATGAGACCTTGGCTCCGGTTTCCCCCGGGAGGCCTCGGGCACCGTCTGCGCCAGCACGACCCTGCGAGACAAGTTGAGGGAGTGGGATGGAGCCCCAAGGCCCAGAGCCCCACCCGCACCCCAGGAAAGGGGCACCCCAACCCCTGATAAATTCAGGGGAGGCAAAACCCAACCCTGCCCAGTGCTTACCCGTCTGCCCAGTTTCCCCGGTGGCCCTGGTGGTCCCTGCACTCCCCGAGGGCCCTGATGAAGAGGAGGGGGAGGCGTCAGGGCTGCCTGCAGCCTGTCAGGGGCATCACCCCACACGCCCCCCCTCCACCTCGCACAGCCCAACCGAGCAAGACTCACCCGTGGCCCCATGTCCCCTGCGTCTCCTTTCAGCCCCGGGTGTCCAGGTAGACCCTACAAAAACATGAGGAGGTGTTGAGCCCCCCCAAGAGGGTTTGCTCAATGAGATGAGCCCGATACAGTGCAGATTAGTGGGGTGGGTACCCCGCAAGCAGCCCCCACCCCAGCTGGACTCACCAGCGGTCCCGGGCGGCCAGTCAGTCCCGTGGGGCCGGGGGGGCCCTTCATGGCAAGCTGGGGAGAGAAGGGAGGCGAGGAGTGAGCGAGGAGGCTGGGAATGGGGGGGGGGTGCGGGGTGTCAGTCCTGGAGGGGCCTCACCTTCGCCTGCTGCAGGATTGCCTGGGCTTGGGCTTCTTGGAAAGAGACAGTGGGACCCTTGAGGGAGTCTCCACCAAACTGGAACTGGGGGGAAGGAGGAGGGTGAGGGACAAGGAGGGGGGCCACTTGACCCCCGCGCTGGGGACATCCAGTTCTGTGTCACCTAGAGAGCTGTCCCCCGCCGGGAGCAGGCGGGAGGGTCCCCGAGGGGGTCCCAGCACTTACCGGCAACATGATCATGGTCCCTGCTGGTCCACGGATCCCGTCGGCTCCCGGCAGCCCCGGCCGTCCCGCGGGACCCTGGCAGAGGGGAAGGGGAGGGGGGGAATAAAGCGTCACCGCAGAAGCCAGGCTGTCAGGTCAGGGCTTGCAGCTCCATTGCCCCGCACACACGCCAGCGTGCACCGGCATGATCGCTGGGACGCCCGCGGCCCCAGCCCTGCCGCGGGGCAGCTCTGGCCCCGGCACAGCTCTCCCCGGCTGCTCCGTACCTGATCTCCAGGGTCCCCGGGCAGCCCTGGGAGTCCCGGGGGTCCCAGGGGACCCGTTTCTCCCTGCGGAGAAGACAGAAAGACGTTAACACTTTGGCAGCTCCATTCCCCTCCCCTTCCCCAGCAACCCCTCGCTCCTCACCGCAGGGCCTGGGGGTCCCGGCGGCCCCTCGAATCGACGACCCTAAAGGAGAAAAGAGCGAGTGCCATCTGGGGTGGGTGGTCCTGGGGGCTGCAGAGGGCTGGGGGGGCCACGCGTGCCCGAGGGGGCTGTGCCCCACTCACCGGTTCCACAACAGCTGG
>NW_020799285.1:7335-9246 GCF_003259725.1 Athene cunicularia | reverse complement strand
CTAATTAAGGGCTGATTAGCGATGACTAGTCAGGAGTACAGCTGCAGGACAAGAGCAGCGTTTGCAGCAGCCCCGCACGCACCGAGCCTGAGCCCACGCGAGACCCAGACAGCCCCGGGCTGCGCCGGAGCTTGGGGGGATGAGGGGCTGCAGCAGGACGGGCGGCAGCTCTCCTTGTGCAAGCCGCGTTCCACCTCCCCGGGCTGTTTCCCCAGCCAAGAAATCTGTCCTAAATGCTTTGCTCGGCTTAGCAAACCAGCAAGGTGTCCCCTCAGACCTGCGCGTCCCTGGCCGGCGCTGGCTGCTGGGGAGGGAAGAGTGGGAGAATGGCAGAGCCCGGGCGCTGCCTGGAGCCACCTCGGCGCCCGCGTTTCACCCTGGAGTGACGCGCTGGCAGGTGGAGGAGGAACTGGGCAGGCCCGGGGGGACCCTCCTCAGCCTCTCCTCCCTGCCCTCCTGCACGGCATCAGCCGGACCCGCTCGGACCAATGCAGCCACTTTCTGGAAAGGAAACAGCCTCTTCCCACTTATCTCCAGTCAAAGGAGGACCGGGGGCTCCTGGGCACACACGTGGGTGCTGAGAGCCTCGGGGCGCCCCGAGTGTCGTGGCGGGGATGGGGAGAAGGGCCCGAGCCGCCTGTCCCGCTCCCCATGGCTCCTCGGGCTTGGAAACGCAACCAGCTCCCGGACCTCGCCGCCATCCCCGCAGCACCAGCGGCCCCATGCAAACCCCGACGGCACCCGGGTCGCTCCCGATCCCCGCGCTCGTGTGGAACTTTCCTGACAACAGGAACAGAGCGGCATCGCTGCCTCCCAGGGCGGCCAAGCCCCCCCAGCCCGTTGGGCGGCTGCTCACAGACCCCCCGGCCGAGCCGAAACGTGCCCCGTCGCTCTCGGGGCGAGCACAAAGCCGCCGAGTTCCTGTTTGTGTCCGGGGCCTCGGTCCTGCTGGGGCCGGTACCTGCGCGCGGGGCCACCAGCGCCGGGCTTGTTGTTGTGAGACCCGACTTATCAGTGCCCTCGTGCTTCCCCGCTCCGGCCGTGCCTTCCTTCCGAGCTGATTGTTGATCACAAAGTCTTGTCTGTGCTTGAAAAGGAGATTTCCTGCAATTGTTTTGCAGGACTTGCAGTCTGATGCAAAATTTTCTGCCTATCAGCCCCCTTCCCAGTGCCGGGGCAAGGCTCGAGCCCCCTCCCTTCCCCTGCAAAGCTGCCAGGCCATCACAGCTCGGTGATTAATTGCTGCCCGGCCAGAGGCGTTTCTGCGGCGATAACCATCTGCCATCAACTGCTGCCACAGCTCGGAGCGATGGCCAGCACCGCCCTGGCAGAGAGGTTCAGCTTTCAGCCCTTTCCCCCCAAAAAGAAGCCCCGTGCTCTCCCCGGCAGCGTGTGAGGGTCAGGGACAGTCGGTGGCACGTTTGCCTCGACCCACCCCAAGCCCCGGGACCGCCAGCGCCGGGGCAGGGCCCGGCTCAGCCGGATCCATCCTGGGGGGACCTGGGCAGGATCCAGCCCCGGAGACCAGCGGGGCCACAGCACTGGGGTCCCTCGGGAGTGACGTGAAGGGGACCAGGGGAGCCCCGAGGGGCCCCGCTCCTCCCTCAGGCACCCGCAGCTTCGCCACCGACACCTGCCTGGGGCCTCCCCGTGCCCATCCCCAGCCCCGCAGCAAAATCAAACGGGAGCCGAGACCCGGGGCTGGAAATCGAGTCAAAAGTCCCCGGCGCTGGGCTGTCTCAGGATGTCGGACCACGATGGTCATTTCCTGCTGGGAAGCCGCCAACAAGCCCACCCCGAACTCCGCGCTGCCGCCGCGGCTCTGCCTTCCCAGAGGCGTGTGAGCCGCGCAGCGAGAGGATCGCCGCGTTCCCGGAGCCGCCCCGCCGCGCAGCCTTCGGCTCTGCCGCC
>NW_020799285.1:3654-7285 GCF_003259725.1 Athene cunicularia | reverse complement strand
GTCAACTACATTTCCTTTAAGTTTATAATTTTGTCACCTACTTGGAAGTCCCGGCGGGTCCCAGCGATGCGGCTGCGGGACAGGCAGAGCGAGGGCTGCTGCCTGGATTTATGAGGTGACCGCACAGCCGGGGAGGGGGACAGGGGCTCCCCTGCCAGCGCAGGGTCGGGCAGACGCGGGCGCATTTGGTGGCCCGGGTGCCTGCCCGTGTGCCCGATGCCCCGCGGCTGGTCGCTGCACGCGAGGGCAGAGCAGCAGAGCCGGGGCCGGGATTCCCACAGCTCCGCGGCGGCAGGACCCGAGCTCCGGGGCTCTCGGGGGAGGTGGCACAGCCTTGGCTGCTGTGCTCCCGGGTCGCCCGCGCCGCTTCTGCAGTGACCGATGTGACGAGCCGTGGGGCCACGTCCCCCGTGCTGCCTGTCCCCGCGCCGCGGCCCAGGCTGTGGGCAGGGGACAGGCACCAGCGGGGAGCTCGTGCGGGTGCAGGGGGGGCTGGTGTCTGTGACCTGCATTTTGCCCGGGACGTGAGGTTACCGGCTGATGCAGATACGGGATCTTTTGAGGGCTGATGTAGGAAGTCACCACAGGGGTAAAAATTGGATTAAAAAATACCACAGAAGGGAACTTTCAGAGCCTCCCGCGATGACTGAGCTCGGACGGGAGAGATCGTTTCTCTCCAGTCTCAAGCTGCCCAGCCCAGCGCAGCCGCTGCACCGCAGCTCAGTGCTTTCCCTCTCCCTGCAGCGACCAGGATGGCTGAGGCCACCCCCACCCCCACCGAGACGCACACTCTCCCGAACGAGTACGGGGACTACCACAACTGGTCCGAGCTGTTCCACCTCCTGAACTACACCTACACCTTCTGCGAGTTCAGCCTGGATGAGAACGTCAAGCGGGTGGTCCTCTTCATCCTTTACCTGGTCATCTTCGTGGTGGGCTTGGTGGAGAACCTCCTTGTCATCTGGGTCAACTGGCAGACGCGGGGCCACAAGAGCTTGGTCAACCTCTACATCATCAACATGGCCATCGCGGACCTGGGGGTGCTGCTCTCGCTGCCCATCTGGATGCTGGAGGTGATGCTGGATTACACCTGGCTCTGGGGCAGCTTCCTCTGCCGCTTCACGCACTACTTCTACTTTGCCAACATGTACGCCAGCATCTTCTTCCTCACCTGCCTGAGCGTGGATCGCTACGTGTCCCTGACCAGCTCCTCCCTCTTCTGGCGGAAGCACCAGCACCGCGCGCGCCGCGTCATCTGCGCCGGCAGTTGGGTCTTGGCCGCAGCGATCCCGTTCCTGGAGGTCGCTCACATGCAGCTGGTCAACACCGGAGAGCCCATCTGCATCTTCACGGCCCCCTTCGAGACCTACGACGAGTGGGCGCTGGCGGTCAGCTTGGCCACCACCACCGTTGGGTTCCTCATCCCCTTCCCCATCATCACCACCTTCAACGTCCTGACGGCCAGGTTCATCAGGCGCACCAGGCCGGAGAGCAGGAAGCACTGTCTGCTCATCTACGCCTACATCGTCGTCTTCCTCGTCAGCTGGCTGCCCTTCCACGTCATGCTCACACTGCTCACCCTCGACGGCAACCACATCATCCTCCACTGCACCTTCGCCCAGTTCCTCTACTTCTTCTACGACGTCATAGACTGCTTCACCCTGCTCCACTGCGTGATCAACCCCATCCTCTACAACTTCCTGAGCAAAAACTTCCGCAGCAAGCTCATCTCCGCCGTGGTCAAGTACATCCCCAAAGATCAAGGCAGCCAGAAGGGCGCAGGCAGCTCCTCCTCCACCACGCAGCACTCCATAGTCATCGCCAAGGACAACCACCCTCCCAACTAAGGGGGGGTCGGACGCTCCCGTCACCGCGGGCGGGGGGCTCCCTGCACGCACCCAGGTCAGTAAAGTTGTTTTTCCTGGCGACGAGCAGACACTTTGCCTTTAAATGACACCTCGTGGCCATCCCCCTCCTGTGCTCCAGGGCAGGGAGCGAAACATGAGGTGAGGTGGTGCGGGGAGCCCCCGACGTGCTGGGGCATCAGATCTATTTAGCTAAAGAAAAATTAAGAGATATTTCCTGTTTTCCAAAGGAAACACTTGCAGTATAAAGCGCATTACTCTGTCCAGGAGTCTGAACACGAATCCAGCCCCAGGACCCGACCCCCCTGCTCCCCCCGCGCCGTGGGGCTGGGACACACGATCTTTTCCCTTCACAAGTTTTTCTGCAGCCCCCGACCGTCACTCACGCACAAGCTCCGGACACCCCACGCCGTGGGGGTGTCCGGGGAACACTGCCCCTCTGCCACCCCGAGCAGAAGAGGGGAAACTCATCCCTCTGAAACACAAACCTCTCCTCCCCGTGCCTGATTTTACAGAAATGACGGCAACGTGGCCCCGCGGGGCTGAGCGGGACACAGACCCGAGCTGTGATGGGGGGAGGACTGATTCGCGATCAGCAGCCGGCTGAGAGCGACGCTGCAAACGCCGCAGTAACCTGGCGGTGGTCAGAACTGGGTTCGTCAGGGCAAGGCTGCTCCCAAACGCCACCGGCAGCAGCACAGGTGGGGCTCCCAGTTCACGTCTGCAAACCCAGCGAACCCCGGCTCCTTCGGAGCATCTCCTGGCCGCCACCGGCCGCGTTCCTCACCGCGGGCAGGCGCCGGCAGCCCCTCGCACGCTGCCTCCATCCAGCTCAGCACGCCCCGTGCAGAAACGCCCGGAGCCGGGCTCGGGGCTGCCTCAGAAACTGGAGCATCTGCAGAAAGTTCCCGGTTTGTCTGGATTCTGCTGTCACATGCTGCGGGTCGAACCCTTGGCAGGGGAAGGTGGAAGAGTGACAGTCACCGGAAGGGAGCCCATAAATCTACCAAAGGCCTTGAGCCGCTTAAGAAACACATTTTTGAAAAAGAGAAGCGTAAGCAAATCTGGGGAGGACAGGATGCTCCCAGCAGGAGCAGGGGGTGGGGAGCAGGATGTCCCGGGCTGCGGCAGGAGCCCACGGCCGGGGTTAAGACGGACGCTCGGTTATCAGGGCTCTGCCGGTGCCGGGGTCCTGTGCCGGGGTAAATCACGGGACACTGGGGGCTCCTCGGCAGAGCCCTTCCTCCTCACTACCAGGGGACACCAGTGTCGAGCCAAAAAGCCAAATCCGCCTCTTACACAGAAATACTTTGTACCGTGGCTGGGGAAGAAGCCAGACCCCAGACACAGCCGGTCCCTGCAGCCCCTCTTCCTTCGTCACGGGACTCACACACGGTCCCACAGCTGGGAGCGCGGAGCCGCGAGTCCCCCGGGGCAGAGCCTGTCCCTCGTCCCCACCCTCCCGGGCACGGCGGGGCAGCGAGGACGAGCAGCCCCAAGCCCGGCTGGCGAACGCCGACAGGACCCGTCCTGAATCCTCCCTCGGGCCTCCTGTGGCTCATCCCCCGCTGCTTTCAAGGGAGAAGTGGCAGGTAAATCCACAGCAGCAGGGCGTGACGTGTGACAGAACCGGGACAGTATATTCATTTTCAGGTTACTTAAACATGTAAAGTTTGGTATTTGACCTATTAAACTTTTTTTAAAAACTCTCCTAATGTATCTGCAACTTTGTTCACAGACCTCGGGGCCAGAGCAGCCTCAAATAC
>NW_020799285.1:0-2564 GCF_003259725.1 Athene cunicularia | reverse complement strand
GGCCGGCGCTGCCCTGGCGAGCGACAACCACCCGTTTATCACTCGCGTGCCGGCGGTTCCATCCCTGCGCCCCTGCACGCGCGCTGCTCGCGCGCCTCCCCTGCAGCGGAGCAACAACTTCGAGGCTGATTCTGTGACACAGACTTCGCTTATCTCTTCGCAATAGCAGCAGAACCCCAGTGATGCCCAGAATGAGTCTTTTTTTCCTTTTTTTCCTTCTTTTTTTTTTTTTTTAACTTTTCTTCAAGTCCAGCACCATCCTGCTCTGGCTCTGTCCCTCTCTACTGAGGTCAGGTGTGAAAAATCTTAGCAGCATCAGTTTGTGGACAAGCTCAAACTGAGGGTTAGCCTAGTCAAGTGGGCTAAAAGGTTAGAAAAAAAAAATCTAGATTCAAAACCTAGTAAGAAATGCTAAAAATACAGAGCTCGATGGCCTCTAACAGGACCAGAGGTAAGTAAACACAACAGACTTCTTGGAAACAGTGATGTAGCTTACGTGCTGTTAATTTGTACAATGCCACCAATCTAAAAAGCCCTAGCAAGGCCAAAAAAAAAAAATAATTAAAAAAATAGAAAAGGAGGATTCCATCCATGATGCCTGACCATTAAATAAAATAAATGACATCTTTTCCACAGCTTCTGCAGTTAGCATTCGCTCCTCCGCCGGCCCTGCCCCGCCTCGCCCCATCAGCTGTCCGTGTTTTTCTCCGCGTCTTTGGAGTGGATGATGTACATGAAAGTCTGCTCGATGGTGAAGTCCGGGGGCAGGCTGCCCTTGTGCACGCCGATGTGCTTGCTCATGAGGTTGAGCGTGGAGCTGTAGTGCCCGCAGACGGTGCAGCGGTACATGAGGGCTCCCGAGTGCGTCCGCAGGTGGCACTTGATGGTGGAGCGGCCGCGGAAGAACTTGTGGCACACCTTGCACTGGTAGGGCTTCTCCCCAGTGTGGATCCGCCGGTGGTAGTTGAACTCGCTGGTGTGGGCAAACCTCTTCCCGCAGACCTTGCAGCTGTACTTGCTGTTGCCCGGCTGGTTTTGCAGCGCCAGGTCGTCGCTCAGGAACTCCTCGGGCAGTTTCCTCTTCTGCAGGCCCTGCTGCTGGAGACGCTCCCCAAAGCCGGGCCGGATCTCCAGGCCGGCCCCACACTTGTGCTGGCTGACGTGGTAGCGATACGCCGCTTCCAGCTTGAAGCTCTGGCCGCAGAAGTGGCACCGGAAAAGAGCCTCCTCCATGTTCTGGTGGACGGCCAAGTGCTTCTCCAGGAGGTGCCGGTCCACAAAGCTGCTGGCGCAGACAGAGCAGGAGAAGACGGAGATGCCCAGGTGGGCCAGCGCGTGCCACATCAGGCTGCAGAGGCTGAGGTGCCGCTGGTCGCACACGCCGCACGTCTGGCTTTTCAAGTTCACGTGGTCCAGGATGTGGTTGCGGACGGTGTGGAAATCTTTGGCCAGGGGCTTCCCGCAGGCAGCGCACGCCAGGTCCGAGCCAGGCCCTCCCCCGAACACGGCGACCTTCCCCGGCAGCGGGTCGCTGGGGTGGACGATGACGTTGTTGTCGAAGACGCCCTCGCGCCGGTGGAGCGTCAGCTGCCACTGCGTGAAGAACTTGGTCTCGCACATGTCGCAGGAGAAGAGAAAGATGCCGATGTGGGACAGCACGTGAGTGACCCGGGAGTTCCGGTCCTGGAAGTGGGTTTCACAGACCTTGCAGTTCCCGGTGAGCAGGTCAACGTGATCCCTTGCGTGCTGGCGGATCAGCTGGATGTTGGGCTCCAGGACCTTCTTGCAGACCTGGCAGGGCATGGCCTTGCTGTCCCGGCTGTCGCTCTCAAAGGCCAGCTCCTCCTCGCTGTCGTCGCTCAGCTCAATGACTTCTTCCGAGGGGCCCAGCTCTTCACTGGCGTCTTCAAAATGCAGCTCGTCCTCGCCCAGGTCCTCCAGCTGAAGCTCATCCATCTGCCCAAAACCCGGCTCTTTGGAGTGGTCGCTGTTGCTGGGGCAGGAGTTGCTCCCCGTGGAGACGTCCAGGGAAGGCTCCGCGCCGAAGAAGCCGCCCTTGCCGTAGTCACCGTTGCTCTGGACCTTGTACTGCGGGCAGGAGCTCGCGGGGGGGTGAACGACGATGCCGACGCTGCCCAGGCCGGGCTGGGCGGCCCCGCTCGTGGCGGGCGCGAACGGCCCCTGATCCGACTCCTGCTCCGCCTTGGGGGGCTGCTGCGGGTGCACCAGGGGGAGGGTCTGGCTGCCTTCGCTCACAGCGTTCTTGTCGTCCTCTTTGTAGCTGCCCGCCACCTCCCCGTGCAAGATGTAATTCCGCTCGGGGCCGAAGTGCTCCCCGCCGCTCCGCATCTCCCCCAGAGGGTGGCTCTGCTCCGAGGAGGTGCTGCTCAGCGGCCCCGCGCGGCCCTCGCTCACGGCGAGGGGGGGCTGCTTGGTGACGGCGGAGCTCTCCAGGTCGGGGAAGGTGGAGTGGCAGGCCTGCAGCAGATCCTCCATGCCCAGCCGCTCGGCCACCTCGTAGATGACGCCCACGTTGATCAGGTCTGTGAAGAGCTCCGAGGTGT
>NW_020799284.1:6902-9307 GCF_003259725.1 Athene cunicularia | reverse complement strand
AGGTCCACCATGAGAACTTGAACATGTTAGTGGGCTGGCTGCAATTTTTTTAGCTCAGAGCGGGCCCTCACAGCGTCGATTTTTCCCCCCGATATATTAAATTAGTAATTCTGTGCCTCTGCTAAACCTACATGTTAAGCTTTATACTTCCACTCTTAATCCCGGGTAAACCCCAACCGGTTTTTGGTTGTCTGCTGCGACCAGCGTAAGGGATTTTTGATCCCTACCAAGAGCAGTTTGGGAAGGACAGATGGGGCAGAAATGAAAGAAAAGAGGCTGCTGGAAGACTTGAGGTTCAGTTTCTCCCGTCTGAGGGGTGGGAGCACCAGGAATTGTTTGATCTCAGGAGTTTCCAGGGACTGTACTGCCAGGAGTTGTTGTTCGGTTCCGTAAAACGAGTGGTGGAGGTTTTTTGGGTCTGTTTTTTTTTGTTTTTTTTTTTTTTTTACACAGGGTTAAATATTAGCAGTAGGAGTCAGAACTTCTTGTGTGGGGCTTTTCCTTGTGCCTTGCTTCCCCTGACCCATTTTTAACCCGGTTTCACCTCTTTCTAGCACTCACAATTTCCTCGAGATTCCCTTTTTTGATGGTGCAAACACTCGGGCAGGATTTAACCCCGGTACCACGAGTAGCTGGGAAATGGGAGCAACTTCTGATCACAAAGCAATTTTTTTTTTTTTTTGCAGGGACAGGTTTTTTGTTTTTTTTTTTTCGAAGGGCGTAATTGTTCAGCTCCTCGGGTCGAGCGAGGCTTTGTTACACCAGGTTAAAGGAAGGGCTGAAGCAAATCCCAGACCCCGGTGTCTTTTTTTTTTTTTTTTTTTGATCAGGGCCTGGGATGTGTCCTGTTGCTGTAGCGTCAGCTGTGTGGTGGCAGCGGATTTTCCTTAGTTCCCCTTAGGATAAACGTCGCTTAAAAACAGGGATTTTAGGGATGTCAGGAGGAAGGTTTGGAATTTTTAGGGTTAGGAATGGGCTGGAGGGAATTTTTAGGGTTAGGATTTTAGGGTTAGGAATGGGCTGGAGGGATCTTTCTCCAAGCCTCCTAAATGGCAACATCTGACCATAACGAAAGAGTAAAACCACCCCAAAACCCAACTGTATAGGAAAGATTAAAAAGCTGATCCATTTTAATGACTTTTGCCCCAATCCGTGCAGTTCGAATGAGGCGCCGTGGCCCCGCCGCCTTCCAAGCCGTGCTGCTTTTCTTTCTTGATTGATGTATTTCCCCTGGTTTCCACTTGGAATAAAATGGAAGGCGGCCGCGCTGGCGGGCCAGAGGAGGGCTTAGTTCCGTCGGGATTATTCTGGAATAATCAGGTGTTTGGGGGAAAGGACAGAGATCTCGCTCTTCACGCGGAGGGCAGGTGCGGCGCTGGGCTCGGGGAGGTTTCCTCCGAGCAAGTCAGCTTCTGCTGAAGCGTTAAACCCGGGATTAACAACCTTTACCTCTTGGTCACTCTGAAAAGCCCGGCCTTGTGTTTTCACTAGGAAAAAAACCTGCAGAGAATGAGCAAAAAGCTGTGTGTCTGGCCTAAAAAGAGCTGAACCCCTCCAAGCAGCCCGATGCCCCCTGCCCCGTGGGGCTTGGCTTTAAATCCTGCTCAGGAAGAGGTTGGGGGGAGTCGCTGTCAACTAGGGGGGGACCCATCCAAAAACCTGCTCCCCCTCGAGCTCAGCCGCTTGCTTTATGGCAAACTGTCCCGTTTTTTCCTTGGTTTTACCAAGCTTAACGTTTTTAATTTGCTGTCCGGCGGTGTCCGCGTCCCGCGGAGCGCGCCCTGCGTCAGGGTGTTAAAAAAACCTGACTTGAAACTCGGTGGCTCCACGTGAGGCCAGAAGGGTTTGGTTTTTTGGTTTAAATCCTAAAGATAGGCACGGCTTAACTCGAAGCATTTTGCTTAAAATCACGTAAAATTCGAAGCCAGCGTCACAGCGAGGTGGAAACGCAGGGATGTGCAGTCCGGGACCTTCCAGAGCGGTTGCGCTTTGTTGTCTTTTTGCTGCATCGCTCGGGAAAAAAAAAAAAAAGCATTTTCACACACACACACACACACAGAGACACACATGCTCCCCCTCCCCTGCTACTCCTGCGCTTTGCATTCCTGAGTTAAACCCAGCTCTACCTTTGTCCACAACCCTCCTCCCAGCGCCCTGGCCGGGGATCGGCTCCGGCAGCCCCAGCGCAGGCACCGGGCGGGCGATTTCACGCTCAGCTGCACCCCTTGTGCAAAAAGCGGCCCTAGAGCAGGCTCCTTCCAGCAGGCCGCCTGTTAAACCCGGCTTGTTTGAGAGGGGGTTTGTCTAGAAGTTACTCCGAGTCTGTCGCGCTTACGTGTAAAGAGCAGGTGAGCGCACACAAAGCTCGCTCTTTTTTTTTTTTTTCTTTAAAAAAAACCCAAACA
>NW_020799284.1:0-6852 GCF_003259725.1 Athene cunicularia | reverse complement strand
GGGGGTGTCACTAACCTTTTCCGTGGGTTTCGGGGGGTGTATTGGCTGTCACTGACATCACACCCCCCGTCCAGGCCACTCGCCCGTCACTCCCCTTCGCCCGTTCCCAAAACGAACCAAACCCTCGCCTGGCCGACGTGGCGTTGTTTGTTTGGAGATAATATTAGAATTTGTGCTCTCTGGAGATAACGTTTGAATTCGTGTTAGTCGGAGATGTTTGAATTCATCTTATTTGGTGATGTTTGAATTCTTGTGCTGCTCTTCCAGCGGCCAGAACAGCAAACTCACCCCCCCCAGGCCCTGCCACCACCCCTGAATTTTCTCCCCAAAGCCTCCCCGCTCCTCGTCTTCCCCGCCGCAGAGGTGCCGCGCCGTGGGCCCCGCAGGATAACGATTGGAAAAGGCTTCTGTGTTCTTTTCCAGGCGCCGTCACCGCCGTCCTCCCTCCCTGCCGTGGCGCTGAGGTCACAGAGGGCGCGCGGCGCCCGGCCCGGGCCCGTCGTCAGGATGTGTGCTGCGCCGGGGACCGGCCCCTCTAGAGCGGGCGGGCAGGAGCGATAGGAAAAACCCGAGATGAGCGTGGATTTGGGGAAGGATTTTCCCCCAGTCAGTGTTTTCTGCAGTACCAATAGTTGCTTAACAGCCATGGCTTCTTCACCGCGTACCCGCAGCGACTCTCCACGGTGAGCCGTCCCCCGACAACGCACAGCGTGGCTTTAATCTCTTTTTAATTTTATTTCCCTCCGGCCCTAGGAAGCGTTCGGTTGCTTTCAGACGTTGCTGCTCGCTCTGCATCGGACGGCTCCATCCCGTCGGGTTTCAAACCATTGAGGTGCTTCGCTGACACCCGCCTCCCAAGTTCACAGAGCGTGGAGGGAGCCCCACGGTCTCTCTGTATCATTTTCATCCCCAAACTCACTCAAATCTGCCAGAACTGGAGTTAAAAAGCAGCTGGGGGATGATATTTCCCGCCGGAAGGTGCAGTTTGGGGTCTGAGCGTCCCCACAAAGGGGATCTCTCAGACCTGCCCTTCTTTCGGAGGCGTGCGTGTTGGTAAAATCATTAATATTCACCTGGTGAACGGCTCAGCGGTTCGGCCCCGTCCCGTCCCTTGGTGCTTTTCAAATAACCTTTGCAGCAGCCCCAGGATCGTTACGCTTTGTCCTCGGGAGCCTTTTTGCTCCTCCTTTTGTAGTGAGTTTAAGAAGGGGCTTGTTGGTGCGGCCGTGGCCCCAGGGAGGGGTTTGTCTCCTCTAAACCTCAGACCAGAGCAACTCAAGGCAGGGTGGAAGGGGAATTAATCCTGCCTGAAAATGGCAATCAAGGTGTTAGCGAGGGGTTTGGTCCCCTTGGAGGGCCAGGACCGGCCTGGGAGCAGGCGATTGACCCCCGAGGGAAGAGCAGGTTTTTGTGAGGGTGGTTTATCGGCCCGCGGTGGGTTTGGCAGCAGCAGAGCGTTTCCTCCGAGCTCGCCCCGTGCCGGCGTGTGGCTTCGCTGGGCTCAGAGTCCCCTGTGAGGAACTCACTGGAAATCCTGGTGGCGTTTCCAGCCTGAAATCCTTTTATTGGTGAAGCTGCGCTGCTAGGGAAGGGATCGAGGCTGGGTCAGGATTGAAGGATTTGAGTATTTGAATACAGGGGCGTTTCATTCCGCCGTGTCTCCGTTCTCCTGCCGGGTTCTGCGCGCAGCCTTGAGCTTCTGCTCCGCAACCGGCCTCGCCGAGCTGTGGCTGGGGTGTTCCTTCATCCCCACCCAGCCTCACCTTGAGCAGGCACCCGGGGACCCCGCCTCGGGCTGGGGGGCTCCAGGAGGGACCTCGAGGAGCTGGATTTTGGAGCTGGGCTGATAGGAAAATGGTGTGAGCGTGAGCACCGGAGGGGAGCTCTGCGCCGGGGCCGGGCGGGGGCACCTCCAGCCAGAGGGACTGGGGCCGCAGATCCCCCTCCCCAAACTGCTGTTTGTCACCGCGAGGTTTCTAAACGAGCCGGCGCTTCTGTTTTTAATTAGAGCTTAAGTGCAGAGGGAGGGGGAGACCCCACTCTTGTGTTAAACCACCCAGCGCCCTGTTGGGAGATGAAGGGAAGCGCAGGGGAGCTGACTGACCTTGTGCCGTGTTCATCCCCTACGAGGTTGTAAAAAGTTTCACGTAACCCCGTCCTGAGTCGGTTTTAATTGAGTTTAATGGAGCGGGGCTTGGGGAATCTTCTGAGGAAGTTTTGGGTTTGCTTTATCACCTCCACTAACCGCAGCTCGGAGTGAAGGGTGGCACGAGAAAGTGGAAATAACGGGGCGTGTGTCCGCGGATTTGGCAAACCAGGGTCATAGTTACTGACTCTTGTCCTCTAGAGGGTTGTGTGTTTTATTAAAACACCAATTTCTCTCCTTGGAGTAGCCCAAATCTGTTCTCAAAGCCCCATTTTCCTTGGAGTGGCCCAAATCTGTTCTCAAAGCCCCAGTTTCTCTCCTCGGAGTGGCCCAAATCTTTTCTCAAACCCCAATTTCTCTCCTCGGAGTGGCCCAAATCTTTTCTCAAAGCCCACTTTCCATCCTCGGAGCATCCCGACCCTTTTATTAAAGCCCCCATTTCCATTCCTGGAGTTTATTTGCAATAATTTGCTCCGAAAGTTGAGCGCCGTATCGTCGTGGCTTCGGTCCGTCGGTTGCCGGGTGCTTCTTCGCCGCGTTGAGCTCGGGCCTGAGCAGGGTTGGGTTGGAGAAGATGGACAGAATCCGTGTTTGTGGTCGGATTTTTAACCAGGAATTTGTGAGCACGTTGGGAGCCGAGTGCCTGGCTGGTGAACGGAGTACAAGCGGGTTTTATTTTTAATTTTTTTTTTTTTTTTTTTTTTTTCTGTCCGCTTTACAGGGAGGATGGAGAACTGGAAGAAGGGGAACTGGAGGATGACGGAGGGGAGGAGACGCAGGATCCCTCCGAATCTCAAGAAAGAGGTCGGAAGGAGAAAGGGGAGAAGCACCACAGCGACTCGGAGGATGAGAAAGCTCATCGGCGGATGAAGCGCAAGCGCCGGAAAGAGAGGGAGAAGGAGAAGAGGAGGTCCAAGAAGAAAAGGAAATCCAAACACAAGGTGAGCCGCGCGCTGCTTTCGTGGACCCCCAGCGTCCCAGCTCGGGTCTGCTCAGGGATTTCCTCAGGGAATCCCTCCCCTGGCGATATTAGGGGTAATTAGATACCCTGGCGGTATTCGGGGTAATTAGATACCCTGGCGGTATTAGGGGTAATTAGATACCCTGGCGGTATTAGGGGTAATTTAGAGGCTCTTTCCCTGAGGATAAGGGTGGGGTGGGAGCACTCGCAGGGTTCCGTGGGGCTCAGCTCCTGAACATCCCCCCCGGGAGCCCTGTGAGCATGGGATGGAAACGCTGCGGCTCTCCCTTGGCCGTCTGAGGCTGCAGAGTGGGGAAAAAACCCACCCAGTTTTTTCTTCAGGGAATTCCTCCGTGAGCG
The DNA here is from genome assembly GCF_003259725.1 of Athene cunicularia. NCBI lineage: Eukaryota > Metazoa > Chordata > Aves > Strigiformes > Strigidae > Athene > Athene cunicularia. Next base: position 3,385 of record NW_020799284.1, on the reverse strand, counting down.
CCCTCACCTCCTGGGCTGGGTTTGTGACCAAAGTTCTGGGGATTTCTGGAGTGTTTGTCCTCCTTGGAGAGCAGTTTAATAACCCGCTGCCGGGCTGTAGCTGAGGGAATACTGACAGTTTGGAGCAAAATCTGAGTTGCCAGGGAAAAAAGAAAAAAAACAAAAAAAGGCTAAAGGGAGAGTTGGGGGTGAGAGCTGGCCCGTGGTCCCACGGCCCCGCGTTCTCCTTGCAGCGCCACGCGTCCTCCAGCGATGACTTCTCCGATTACAGCGAGGACTCAGACTTCAGCCCCGGGGAAAAGGGGCACAGAAAATACCGGGAGTACAGCCCCCCCTACTCCTCCGTAAGTGCTGCCCGTCCCGCAGCCGCCTGGGGCTTTCACCCCTGGGGCCGGTGCTCGGTCGCGTTATTTAAATGATTTACTGAAAAAAATGATGAGCGTGGACACGCTCCCTTCCTCCGTCACTAACCTCTGTGCCTTTCCCAAAGTCCCACCAGCAGTATCCGTCCTCCCACAGCGCTCCCCTCCAGAAGAAGGGCTACTCGAAGATGGAGAGCAAAAATTACGGCATGTACGAGGACTACGAGAACGAGGAGTACGGCCAGTACGAGGGGGAGGAGGATGAAGATCTCGGGAAGGAAGACTACGACGACTTTGCGAAAGAGCTGAACCAATACCGGAGGGCGAAGGAGGGCTCGCACCGGGGCCGAGGTACCTCCAAACGCTCCGTTATTCTTTTATTTCCCCCCCCCGTAGCCCTTGAGGCTCACTCCCTGCGGCTCCTGTAGCTCGTCCTGTGGCCAGTTAAGGCCCGAGAGGTGCTGAGAGGCTCCTCGGGGGTCCTTTGGGATGGGGAAGGTGCTTTGAGCTGTTTTCCACCCCGAGGGGCCGGTTCAGATCCCTGTGGGGAATGTAATGTCCTCGAGAAGGTTTTCCTCACCGACGTAGGTCGTGTGGAAAGCACCAAAACGGTTGAAAACAGATAAAATAAAACTAGGGATTTTTCTCGCTGGCTTGGATCGCATAGAAAGCACCAAAATGGTTGAAAGTAGATAAAATAAAAGTAAGGATTTTTCTAACTGGCGTAGGTCATGTGGAAAGCACCAAAATGGTTGAAAATAGATAAAATAAAAACGTTTTTCTTGCCAGTGTAGATCGCATAGAAAGCACAAAAATGGTTGAAAGGACATAAAACGAAACCAAACATTTTCCTCACCAGTGTAGATCATGCGGAAAGCAGAAAAATGATTGAAAATAGATAAAATAAAACTAAACGTTCTGCTCACCGGCGTAGATCGCGTGGAAAGCGCCAAAATGGTTGAAAAGATTGAAACTCAAACTGAGGATTTTTCTCGCCGGCATAGGTCATGTGGAAAGCGTGAAAATGGTTGAAAGTAGATAAAGCAAAACTAAACATTTTTCTTGCCGGCGTAGATGGTGTGGAAAGCACCAAAATGGTCGAAACCAGATGAAATAAAACTGTCTGGGGAAGGGAAGCCCGTTGCTCACCTAAGAGGGGTGCCGACACCCCCGGGCAGAGCTGCCGTGGTCCCACGCCGTTGGGTTTTACGTAAAAACGTTCAGATTTGGCTTCCCAACCCCGCTGGCAGCGCCTTGAGGATTTTTTTACAGCCCCGGGGAGGGGGGTGGAAGGCAGCACGGAGCCGACCCCCTCCCTCCATCCCCTCAGGTGGCCGCGGGCGAGGCCGGGGGTACCGCGGGCGAGGAGGAGGCAGAGGGGGCATGCGAGGAGGCCGAGGCATGGGCCGGGGCAACCGCGGGCGAGGCCGGGGCGACCACCCCGAGGAAGAGGAGGAGATGTACGATGAGGAGATGGAGGTAAGAGGGGTGAGGGGATCCCCCGTGGCCCGTGTGGGAGCAGGGCTGGTGACGTTCCCCCCCGCCCTGCCCATTGCCCCTCCCCGTTTGCAGTACTGCGACAACGAGGAGCCCCTCGGCGACGACGACTACGACGACTACTCCAAGGAGCTGAGCCAGTACCGCAGGAGCAAGGAGACCCGCGGGAGGGGTGAGTAGCCCCGCGTGCCGCTGCCTCTCCCCTCTCCCGGTGGCAGCAGGGAAATCTGAGGCGGGGAAAACGCATTTCAGGGCTGAAAGGCCGAGGTGGCAACAGAAGCGGGATGGGGAAAGGCGGCGGCATGAACGACGATGACGATTACTACGACGACGACATGGGAGTGAGTAGCTGGTTTTGGGGAGGGGGGGGGCGGGCGTCACCCCTTTTCCCACCTGGAAATCTGCTCAAGCTTTGAAAAAATTTAAAAAAAAAAAACCCAAGACACGCAGCTCTTCCCCACAAAAGTCAGCCCAGCTTTGACAGGGTTGGGCGTTTGGCCTCGTCGTCGCCTCCTTTTTCATCCCCTAAACCCCAGCGGGTTGGGTTTTATTTTTTTCCCCTCTCCAAAGAATTTTAATTCCTCGTCCCCTCTCCAAAGAGTTTTTAATTCCTCGTCCCCTCTCCAAAGCGTTTTCATTCCTCGTCCCCTTTCCACAGAGTTTTAATTCCTCGTCTCCTCTCCAAAGAGTTTTCATTCCTCATCCCCTCTCCAAAGAGTTTTCATTCCTCTCACGTGACCCGTTGCTTTTGTGTTTCCAATTCTCGGGTGACTTCACGTCTTGTGCCCCCTCTAGGACGGAGGAGGGGGTGGGAATTACCGACGCAACGACCACGACAAACCCCACCAGCAGTCGGATAAGAAAGGCAAAGTGATCTGCAAATACTTCGTGGAGGGCAGGTGCACCTGGGTGAGCCAATCCCTCCCCATTCACCTCGGTGGGAAGCGTCAGGGCGGGGTCAGTGCCCAGGAAACACGTTTTGGGGAGGAGGATGTGTCTGTCCGTCCGTCCCGAGGCCTCGGATGGACACGTCGGTGCTTCCCCCCCACCCCGGCTCCCTCCTGACCCCGCTGCCATGTCGGTTCCGCGCAGGGCGACCACTGCAATTTCAGTCACGACATCGAACTGCCAAAGAAACGGGAACTCTGCAAGTTCTACATCACCGGCTACTGCGCCCGGGCCGAGAACTGCCCCTACATGCATGATATCCTTCGGGGGCTTGACGCTTCCCTTAAGCCCGGCCTTAAGCAAAGCTTTGTTAATCCACGTGGGGAGGCCAGGGGGAGGGAACTCAGAGGCTCGTAGGGCCCACGGCAATTCCTCCCGGGGCCTTCTTGGCTTCACCCAGTGAAGAAAGAAGCTTTGGGGGCGCTGCTGCTCTAGGAAACGGGGGCAGGAGGGAAAGCGGGGTCCTCCCGGCGACGGGGTGTTTGCTGTCGAACCAGTATTCCAAAATTCCCCCCCCTCGCTGGCCGCTCTGGGGTTATTTTCCTTAACAGACGCTCACGGGATTTCCCCTGCAAGCT
>NW_020799283.1:9154-9417 GCF_003259725.1 Athene cunicularia | reverse complement strand
GGAATAATTCCGTGTTGGAATAATTCTGCATCTGGGCAGTGGAATGGGATATTTACCTTGTGACACAGAACTGCCTCTCGGGCAAAGCAAAATACTAAGAGATTTTTTTGAGGAATGTTCATTTTTGTTCTGATTTCATGCTGTCTGAAATGTCTCTTCCCCTTTTTTCCCCTTGGAGAAGTCTCATGAAGTTTTGGCAGCTGTCCTGACTCTCCTCCCCTGCCCTCCCTGGGCAGCAGTGTGGCAGCTGTCTCTTATACACA
>NW_020799283.1:7597-9104 GCF_003259725.1 Athene cunicularia | reverse complement strand
AGAGTTATGAGGGTGCTGCGGCTGATTTGGGGGTCAAAGTGAGATTACTTGGGTTCAAAGTGGGAGATTTAAGGGTCAAAAAAGGCTTTGGGGGTCTAATGGGGAAATTTTGGGGTGAAACTGGGGGTTTGGGGGTCAGACATCGATCTGGGGATGAAAGGCACTTTGGGGTGAAAAGGGGGGGTTTGGGACCCAGGGAACTCATCCCTCAGCACCCAGATGAGGGTGGCCCAGGTGACGGTGGAGGTGCCGTCCTCCACCCCCACAGCGTCCCAGCACTGGTACTGGAGGGGGTCGGGGCTGATGCTCTTGGGGTGCCCCTGAGGCAGCACCCACGGGGGAGGGGGGAGGGACAGGTAGCCCTGGGACCCCCCAAGAATCCCAAATCTCCCCTGCAACCCACCCAAACTTTATTTGCCACCCCCAGGTCCCTCCAAAACACCCTCAGTCACCCCAATCCTCCCCCAACCACGTTAGTGCCCCCCAGATACTATTGGCCCCCCAGTTCTCCATTTCACCCCCCAAGACCCCAAGTATCTTCCCGGGACACTACCAGCCCACCCCCAGGACTACCCGCAGCCCCATTAGCCATCCCAGAAGACCCCCAGCACCCCAATTACTCCCACAAGATCCCTCCCAGGACCCCACTAGCCCCCACTGGACCCTTCTTGCACCCCATTATAGTTCCCCAGGACCCCATTATCTCCCCCAGACACTGCCCTCAGGAGCCCTTTAGACACATCACCCCCCCTCCCCCCCAGGACAGTGATAACCCCTCAACTCCCCCATGGCCCCAATAACACCACCCAGGCACCAAGACCCCATTACTTCCTTCACGGCACCCCCAGACCCCAGTAACTCCCCCTGAACCCCCTCCAGGACGTCCCCATTCCCCCCACCTCAGACACCAATATCTCCCTCAAGACACACACACACACACACACACACACACACACCACCCCGAGAACCCCAATAACCCTCCCAAACCCCTCCAGGACACACAGACCCCCACCCCCGACTCCATTACACTCCCTCTAGGACCCAAATAACCCCCCAGGACCCCAGTAACCCCCACACCTCCCACAGAACCCCAACAACACCCCCAGTAACCCCCCCGGGTCCCCAGTCCCCCCTCACGGCACAGGCAGGAGTGTGGGCAGGTGCTGGGGGGGAACAATGTGCTGGAGCCCCCCGGGGTCCCCCTGGCCCCACAGGGCCTACTTCCTGCGACACTGCCAGGGCTCTGTGCTCTGAGGGAGGCGGCCTGGGCAGGAGGCCTCCAGCTCTGGGGGGTCTCCCCTGAGGGATGTTCCCTGCAGAGGTTTGGTTCACCCGGCAACTGGGAATTGCTCCTTTGAAAACTCTCCCTTTGGCCTGGGTGGTGACTGAATGTTTCTCCTGCCAAGGTGGCACCAGCCCCAGCAGCCCCAGCACTAGTGGTGGTGGCTCCGGCCCAGCAGTGGGTGAGCGCAGGGGCTGGGGCCCATTTCCCTGCAGGGGGTGGGGG
>NW_020799283.1:3651-6055 GCF_003259725.1 Athene cunicularia | reverse complement strand
GAAGGTTCCTGCTCTGCTTTCAGGAAAGGTCTCCTGTCATCTGCAGGCAGAGCAGAAATCTCACACAAGGAAGGTACAAGAAGTAACTGAAAAGTAATAAAAGGCCAAGTGTCTGTGTGCCGGGAAACGGGGAGTGCCTCTGGGTGGGAAATCCGGCAGCAGCCTTTGCTCTGAGGCTGCAAACTGCCGGCACAGCAGCTGCCGCGGGGGGCCCTGCTTCAGCCTCCTCCGGCAGCCTCTGAGTAGACAGAATGTTCCCGCAGCAATGGAGAGAGAAGTATGCAAAGGTTTCAGCTGCCAGCCTGCACACACTGGCTGTGCATGTACTCGAAGGCACGGCTGCAGTGCCCCGGGCTGCAGAGGTTATTGTGCAGAAAAGCCCTTGGCTAGTGGAATAATTCCGTGTTGGAATAATTCTGCATCTGGGCAGTGGAATGGGATATTTACCTTGTGACACAGAACTGCCTCTCGGGCAAAGCAAAATACTAAGAGATTTTTTTGAGGAATGTTCATTTTTGTTCTGATTTCATGCTGTCTGAAATGTCTCTTCCCCTTTTTTCCCCTTGGAGAAGTCTCATGAAGTTTTGGCAGCTGTCCTGACTCTCCTCCCCTGCCCTCCCTGGGCAGCAGTGTGGCAGTGAGAGCTGCCCCCGGGAGGAGATGTGCTCTGCTGGCTGTTAAAGCGTTGGCAGCGCTGGGCTCTGTGCTCATCTCCAAAGCTTCTCTGTTCTCCCTGGGCAGTGGATTTGAGTGTTCTGCCATTCCGAGTACGGGAACATCTGTACAGATACAAACCCTCGAGTGCATGGATTGGGTTCGTGAAGCCTTGATTCTTTTAATCTCCTTTGGAAGCTCTATCGCCCCACATTTTCTCTCTGCCCTCTTCTCTGTCAAACTGTCTCACAGCTGGCCTTCTTCCCCAGGCTTTGCCTCGTCCCCTGGTCAGACTCGAGCTGTTCAGTTCCTGCAGGCCCAGCGGCTGCTGGGGGATCTGAGCTGGTCAGAGACAGCAGGGCCTGATCTCTGAAGGAAGCAGGTGTTGTGGCCTGACTCTGATCTTGCTGAAGCTGCTTTTGTTACCCTTTCAGAAAACCAACCGAGGGCTGAATCAGAGCTGGTGGTTTGCTGAAGGTACCAAGGAACAGGGGGTTTAGGAGGCAATGCCGAATCCCGTGGACAACCGTAATGCTGCTTGTTAACTTGTCCGAGGTATTTTATCGTGGGTTTTGTGTAAGGTGCTATAAAGCAATCCCATGCAGCTGGAATCCAGAGGCAAGCCCATTTCTTTCAGGGCTGTGAAGATCTCTACTCCTGGGACAGCTGTCTCGCTGCTGCAGTGGTTGGTTTTTATTTTGCTGTGGAAAAACTGAACAAAAATTTTCATTCCATTTCCTTTCCCTTGAGGTGGGAGAATTCCTGGAAGTCTCCAGATAGAGTTAAGGGGAGCCTTCCTCTTTTTGGTGTTTTGGAGGGCGCTGTACTCTCTGCCCCAGCTGCTCATAAGGTGTTTTCTGTCGGCAGGGCTGGTGGCCCATCAGTCCGTGTTCTCAGAGGTGAGCCCACAGGAGTCCCTCGCTGGGGCTTGGCTGCAGAGAGCTCTGTGGTACCTCGACAGTGTTGGACATTTCCCAGACAGTGCTCAAACCTGCAGTTGATGCTCTTTAACACTCTCCTCTGTAAGAGCCTTCCAGCGGGGATGCCTATCAACTCTGGCTTTCCCTTCCGAGCATTGTCACCAAAAGCTGCTGTATCTTTGTCACTTGCCAGATGGCACCCAGGAATCTCTACTTTTGTTGGTTTTGGGTTTTACATGTTGCCTTTAATAAGGATGTGTGCTCTTCTGGCCAGGGGCTGGTGGGCAGCTCTCTGGTGACCAAAGCCCAGGGAAATGGAGTTTACTGTAGGACCTCTTGTATTTGTCCTGTTTGTGTTTTACTTCTGGCCCTTAATCTGCAGCTCACTGTTTATCTCCAGATATTTAAATTATTTCCAGAAGAACGTCTGTGAAGACCTTTAACAGCACAACGTCAGGCGTCTTATGGATGCCATTGGATTGTGACGGCGCCAAGAGCTCCCTGCTGTGACCGAATCTCAGGGGTTCTTCTGAGGCAACTCACACTTCAATCAGCAGGAGGAGAAACAGCCAGGAGTTGGACTGGCAGAACGGGAGATGATTTGGGACTTGCTCCACAGCTTCTACTGGCAGTGAAGTTGACAGCTCTCTCACGGGCCGGGAGAGCCAGACTGGGTTAGGCCGGGCCTGGTCAGGCGCTCAGCAGGCGGCCTGCGTCATCAGGGCGACTCCTCATCAGCACCGACAGAGAGAGGGGCGGGCAGACCTGCCGCCATTGGCCGAGCGAAGCCCCGCCCCCACCCAGCTCCTGGCACTTGGGCAGCACTGCTG
>NW_020799283.1:0-3601 GCF_003259725.1 Athene cunicularia | reverse complement strand
TTTTGTGTTATAAAAAGATTTTCCACTCTGAACTTCAGGCAAGTAGCCGTTGTTTCTTGGTATTTTAAAAGCAGTTAGAATGTCCTCTACTACTTCTGTCATTGCCAGGTCTTGCATTGGCAGCTGACAGCCCCACAGCTCTCCCTTCTGTCTCACCATCTTCCACATCACAGGAGCTGGTGCTGTGTGGTTGGGCTGTGTGCATTGCTGAAGGCCTGCACACATTCCTCTCTATGCCATTGTTTCTACGGGAAAAATGGAATTGGGAACAGTCACTCTTTGGGGATTCCATCCTGGGCAGGCAGTGGGATGCGCCTGAAACTGTCGTTTGACTCTATGGGGATGTGGGGGTTTGACCTTGGCTAAATGGCAGATATCCACCAAGTCACTCGATCCCTTCCCCCCCTTTCCCCTTGTTTTCTCAAGAGGGCAAAGAGAGGAAAGAAAATGAGATAGACCAACCCTTGTGGGTAAAACAAAAGCAGTTTTAATATAAGCAAAGCAAAGCAAAGTTCGCGCGTGCAGAAGCAAGAAAAAAAGAAAATTCTGTACTTGCCATGGAGAGGCGCTGTGGGGCCTTCTCAGGAGCAGGGCTCCCACACGCGGAGCGGTTGCCTCGGAGGGCCAAGGGTGACCCCCCCTTCCTCCTTTCTCCCAGCTTTATACTGAGCAGACGTCACAGGGTCTGGAATGTCCCCTGGGTCATTTGGGGTCAGCTGTCCTGGCTGTGTCCCCTCCCGAGATCTCGCCCACCCTGTCCCACTGGGGGAAATGTCGGAAGCAGCCTTGGTGCTGTGTAAGCACCACTCAGCTTTAGCCACCGCACCGGGGTGCTACCAACTCCCTGCAGCTTCCAGTATAAACCACAGCACCATGGGGGCTGCTGTAGGGGAAAACCAATTCCAGCTCAGCCAGACCCAGTCCAGGGGAACTGCTGCAGAACCAGAGTGTAGGGTCGAGGAGACAGAATGTTCCCGCAGCAATGGAGAGAGAAGTATGCTGCTGGAATCCAGAGGCAAGCCCATTTCTTTCAGGGCTGTGAAGATCTCTACTCCTGGGACAGCTGTCTCGCTGCTGCAGTGGTTGGTTTTTATTTTGCTGTGGAAAAACTGAACAAAAATTTTCATTCCATTTCCTTTCCCTTGAGGTGGGAGAATTCCTGGAAGTCTCCAGATAGAGTTAAGGGGAGCCTTCCTCTTTTTGGTGTTTTGGAGGGCGCTGTACTCTCTGCCCCAGCTGCTCATAAGGTGTTTTCTGTCGGCAGGGCTGGTGGCCCATCAGTCCGTGTTCTCAGAGGTGAGCCCACAGGAGTCCCTCGCTGGGGCTTGGCTGCAGAGAGCTCTGTGGTACCTCGACAGTGTTGGACATTTCCCAGACAGTGCTCAAACCTGCAGTTGATGCTCTTTAACACTCTCCTCTGTAAGAGCCTTCCAGCGGGGATGCCTATCAACTCTGGCTTTCCCTTCCGAGCATTGTCACCAAAAGCTGCTGTATCTTTGTCACTTGCCAGATGGCACCTTGCTGCTCTGGGCTTTTACACAAGAGGGCTGTGAGGAGGCTCTGGTTGTCTGACCTGTGGTGTAGGCGGGCTGTAGGTTGCCTGTGGCTGGCCAGGTGGTGTCCTACTGGGCTCCGGTTGTCTCTGGATGGCATGCTGGTCTCAAGAAGTACTCTGAGTAGGCTCTGGCTGGCCAGCTGTGCTGTCTGTGCGCTCCAAGTAGGCTTTGGATCGCAGGCTGCAGGCCACAATGTCTCTGTGCTGGAAGGGGGCGGGGCTATTCTCGGTGATTGGCAGCAGTGCTGCTCATGTGCCAGGAGCCATATGGGGGCGGGGCTTTGCTCGGTGATTGGCAGCAGTGCTGCCCAAGTGCTAGGAGACGTAAGGGGGTGGGGTTTGCTCTGTGAATGGCAGCAGTGCTGCCCAATTTCTTGGGAGCTGGATGGGGGCGGGGCTTTGCTTGGTGATTGACAGCAGTGCTGCCCAAGTGCCAGGACCAGGATGGTAGCGGGGCTTTGCTCGTCGAGTTGCAGCAGTGCTGCCCAATTGCCAGGAGATAGATGGGGGCGGAGCTTTGCTCGGTGAATGGCAGCAGTACTGCCCAATTTGCTATGATCTGGAAGGGGGCGGGGCTTTGCACGGTGAATGACAGCAGTGATTTCCAAGTGCCAGGAGCAGGATGGTGGCGGGGTGTTCCTTAGTGATTGACAGCAGTGCTGACCAAGTGCCAGGAGCAGGATGGGGGCGGGAATTTGCACGTTGAATAACAGCACTGCTGCCCAAGTGCCAGGAGCTTGATGGGGGCGGAGCTTTGCTCAGTGAATGGCAGCAGTGCTGCCCGATTTGCTAGGATCTGGATGGGGGCGGAGCTTCACTCGGTGAATGGCAGCACTGCTGTTCAATTGGTAGGAGCCGTGTGGGGGCGGGGCTTTCCTCGGTGAATGGCAGCAATGCTGCCAAGTGCCAGGAGCGGGATGGGGGCGGGGCTTTGATCGGTGAATGGCAGCAGTGCTGCCAAAATGGTAGGAGCTGGATGGGGCGGGGCTTTGCTTGGTGATTGACAGCCATGATGCACATGTGCCAGGACCAGGATGGGGGCGAGCCTTTCCTTGGGGAATGGCAGCAGTGATGTCCAAGTGCGAGGAGCTAGATGGGGGCGGAGATTTGCTCGGTGACTGGCAGCAGTGCTGCCCAAATGCCAGGAGCCGTATGGGGGCGTGACTTTGCTCAGAGTGTGGCAGCATTGCTGCTCAAGTGGTTGGAGCTGGATGGGGGCGGGGCTTTGCTCGGTGATTGGCTGCAGTGCTGCCCAATTACTAGGAGCTGGATGGGGGCGGGGCTCTGCTTGGTGAATGGCAGCAATGCTGTCCAATTTGCTGGGAGCTGGATGGCGGCGGGGCTTTGAACGGTGATTGACAGCAGTGATGCCTAAGTGCCAGGAGTGAGATGGAGGCGGGGCTTTGCTCATTGAGTGGCAGCAGTGCTGCCCAATTTGCTAGGAGCTGGATGGGGGCGGGGCTTTGCTCGGTGAATGGCAGCTGTCCTGCCCAAGTGCTGGAAGCCGGATCGGGGCGGGGCTTTGCTCGATAAATGGCAGCAGTGATGCCCAAGTGACAGGAGATAGATGGGGGCGGGGCTTTGCTCGGTGACTGGCAGCAGTGCTGCCCAAGTGCCAGGAGCCAGATGTGGGCAGGGCTTTGCTTTTGATTGTCAGCAGTGCTGCCCAATTTTTTAGGAGCTGGATGGGGGCGGGGTTTTGCTCGGTGAATGGCAGCAGTGCTTTACAAGTGCCAGGAGCTAGATGGGGGCGGAGCTTTCCTTGGTGAGTGGCAGCAGTGCTGCCAAGTGCTAGGACCCAGATGGGGGCGGGCTTTGCTCGGTGAATGGCAGCAGTGCTACCCAAATGCCAGGAGCCGTATGCGGGCGGGATTTTGCTCGGGGAATGGCAGCAGTGCTGCTCAATTTGCTGGGAGCTGGATCGGGGCGGGGCTTTGCTCGGTGATTGACAGCCGTGCTGCCCAAGTGCCAGGAGCTGGATGAGGGCGGGGCTTTGCTCAGTGAATGACAGCAGTGCTGCCGAAGTGCTAGGAGCCGGATGGGGGC
>NW_020799282.1:7709-9472 GCF_003259725.1 Athene cunicularia | reverse complement strand
ATGCAGAAGGACATGGGGACACAGAGGGACATGGGGACATAGAGACAGGGACACAGAGGGACATGGGGACACAGAGGGACATGAGGACATATGGGGACAGGGACACAGAGGGACATGGGGACACAGAAGGACATGGGGACGCAGGACATGGGGACACAGAGGGCATGGGGACATAGAGGGACATGGAGGATCTGGGGACACAGGGACATGGTGACATATGGGGACATGGGGACATAGAGAGACATGGGGACTCAGAGGGACTTGGGGACACAGAGGGACATGGAGGATATGGGGACACAAAGGGATATGGAGACAGAGGGACATGGGGACATGGGGACACAGAGGGACATGGGGACATCAAAGGGCTTGGAGGCAATAGATGGACATGGGAGATCTGGGGACGCAGGGACATGGTGACATATGGGGACATGGTGACATGGGGACAGAGACACAGGGACATAGAGGGACATGGGGACATTGAGGGACTTGGAGGATATGGGGACACAGAGGGACATGGGGACACCAGGGGACATGGAGGGACATGGGGACGTCAGAGGACTTGGAGTCAATAGACGGACATGGGGGATCTGGGGACATGGGGACAGGGGGACATGGGGACACAGAGGGACATGGGGGACACCTGGACATAGCAGGGTGTCCCCTTGTGTCCCTGAGTGTCCCCAGGGTGGTGGCAATGGGACCCCCAGTGTGGCCTGTCCCTGCTGTGTCCCCGGGGTGTCCCTGGGGGGTGGCAGTGTGACCCTGGGGTGTCCCTGCTGTGTCACTGGGGTGTCCCCACATGTCCTTGGGGTGAGTGGCAGTGGGTGTCCCCAGGGACGGCAGCGTGTCCCTCGGGTGGGTGTCCCCATCCCCGCGGTGTCCCTGGGGTCATAGTGTGTCCCCAGGGAGGTGTCCCTGTGACCTGGGGGTGTCCCCAGGGGTGGCAGCGCGGGTTGTCCCATAACCCCGGGTGTCCCGAGGTGTCCCTGGGGGTGTCCCCGTGGTCCTGGGTGTCCATGGGAGTGTCCCTGGGGTGTCCCCGTGGTCCTGGGTGTCCCTGGGGGTGTCCCCGGGGGTGTCCCCGTGGTCCTGGGTGGGTGTTCCTGGGGTACCCCTGGGGGTGTCTCCTTGTTCCCAGGGTGTCCCCAGGGGATGTCCCATGGGGTGTCCCCATGACCTGGGGTTGTCCTTGGGGTTGTCCCCGTGTCCCAGGCCTGTTCCTGGGAGACCCCAGGGGTGGCAGTGTGTCCCCAAGGGTGTCCCCAGGGGTGTCCCCGTGACCCCGATGAAGCCTGGCCCTGGGGAGGGTGTCCCCTGGGGGTGTCCCTCGGGGGTGGCAAGATGTCCCTCCCAAGGGGTGTCCCCATGACCTGGAGTGTCCCCAGGGGTGTCCCCATGCCCCGGGGTGTCCCTAGGATGTCCCCAGAGGTGTCCCCATGCCTCGGGGTGTCCCCGGGCTGTCCCCAGGGGTGTCCCCATGCCCCGGGGTGTCCCTGGGCTGTCCCCAGGGGTGTCCTCATGTCCCGGGGTGTCCCTGGGCTGTCCCCAAGGGTGTCCCCATGCCCCAGGGTGTCCCTGGGCTGTCCCCAGGGGTGTCCCCATGCCCCGGGGTATCCCCAGGGGTGTCCCCATGCCCCGGGGTGTCCCCGGGCTGTCCCCAGGGGTGTCCCCATGCCCTGGGGTGTCCCTGGGCTGTCCCCAGGGGTGTCCCCATGCCCCGGGGTGTCCCCGGGCTGTCCCCAGGAGTGTCCCCATGCCCCGGG
>NW_020799282.1:0-2885 GCF_003259725.1 Athene cunicularia | reverse complement strand
TTGTGTCCCCATATCCCCCAGGGACATTGGGAATCCCTGGGGACATGGATTCAGAATGTCCCCAAGATGCTATTGTGTCCCCATGTCCCTCAGGGACAGTGGGAACCCTTGGGGACATGGATCCAGGATGTCCCCAAGACACTCTTGTGTCCCCATGTCCCTCAGGGACACTGGGAACCCTTGGGGACGTGGATCCAGAATGTCCCCATGATGCTTTTGTGTCTCCATGTCCCTGAGGGACACTGGAAACCCCTGGGGACGTGGATCCAGGTGTCCCCATGTCCCTTCTCTGTCCCCCACGGGCACTGGGAACCCTTGGGGACATGGATCCAACATGTCCCCAAGACCCTCTTGTGTCCCCATGTCCCTGAGGGACACTGGGAGCCCTTGGGGACATGGCTCCAGCTGTCTCCAAGGACCCTCTTGTGTCCCCATATCCCCCAGGGACATTGGGAATCCCTGGGGACATGGATTCAGAATGTCCCCAAGATGCTATTGTGTCCCCATGTCCCTCAGGGACAGTGGGAACCCTTGGGGACATGGATCCAGGATGTCCCCAAGACACTCTTGTGTCCCCATGTCCCTCAGGGACACTGGGAACCCTTGGGGACATGGATCCAGGTGTCCCCATGTCCCTTCTCTGTCCCCCAGAGGCACTGGGAACCCTTGGGGACATGGATCCAAGTGTCCCCATGTCCCTTCTCTGTCCCCCAGAGGCACTGGGAACCCTTGGGGACATGGATCCAGGTGTCCCCACGTCCCTTCTCTGTCCTCCAGGGACATTGGGAACCCCTGGGGACACAGATCCAGAATGTCCCCAAGACCCTCTTGTGTCCCCTTGTCCTCCAGGGACACTAGGAACCCCTGGGGACATGGATCCTGGTGTCCCCATGTCCCTTCTGTGTCTCCCAGGGACACTAGGAACCCCTGGGGACATGGATCCAGGTGTCCCCAAGACCCTCTTGTGTCCCCATGTCCCCCAGGGACACTGAGGACCATTAGGGGGGCACAATGCTGGGGTGTCCCCATGTCCTCTGGACACTGGGAACTCTTGGGGACACGGATCTAGGGTGACCCGTGTCCTTCTTGTGTCCCCTTGTCCCCTGAGGGACCCCGGGAAGCCCTTAAGGCCATGGCTCTGTGGTGTCCCCTTGTCCTCCAGGGACACTGGGAAGCCCTGGGGACACAGATCCAGAATATTCCCAAGACCCTCTTGTGTCCCCTTGTCCTCCAGGGACACTGGGAATCCTTGGGGACATGGATCCAGGATGTCCCCAAGACCTTCTTGTGTCCCCATGTCCCTCAGGGACACTGGGAACCCTTGGGGACATGGATCCAACATGTCCCCAAGACCCTCTTGTGTCCCCACGTCTTTGGGACATGGGTGTAGGGTCACCCATGTCCTTCTTATGTCCCCTGAGGGACACTGGGAAACCCTCAAGGACACGGATCCGTGGCGTCCCCGCGTCCCTGTGGGACACGGAACCTTTGGGGTTCCAGGGTGTCCCCAAGTCCCTCCTGTGTCCCCATGTCTCCTGGACACGGATCTCCTGGGGACATGGATCCAGGTGTCCCCATGGTCCCTTTTCTGTCTCCATGTTTCCTTGGGGACACTGGGAACCCTCGAGGACATGGATTTGTGGTGTCCCCATGTCCCCAGGACACTGGGGAACCCCTGGGGACATGGACATTGGCATGTCCCCATGTCCCTCTTTGTGTCCCTGTGTCCCCTAGGGACACTGGGGTCCCTTAGGGACATGGATCCATGTGTCCTCATGTCCGTCCAAGGACACTGGGAACCCTTGGGGACATGGATCCAGGGTGTCCCCATGTCCCTCTTGTGTCACCATGGTCCATCATGGACGCTGGTGACCCATAGGAACATGGAGCCTTGTGTCCCCTTTGTGTCCCCATGTCCCCCTTGTGTCCCCATGTCCCCCAAGGACACTGGGGACCCTTGGGGACACTGAGACCCTTGGGGACACAGATCTGTGGTATCCTCATGTCCCCAGGACAGTGGGAACCTTTGGGGACATGGCTCCAGGATGTCCCCATGTCCCTCTTGTGTCCCTCTCCCCTCCCTGGGGACACATTCCCCAGGTGTCCCCATGTCCCTCCTGTGTCCTGGTAGGACCTTGTCTCCTCCCCCATCCTGATTCATCCCAGGTGACATCGATCTGGGATGTCCCCATGTCCCTCTCCTTGTCCCATGTCCCCCCCGGCACCCCCGTGACATGGATCCGGGGTGTCCCTGACCCTCCTGTGCCACAGCCAGGACGTGCCATGGGGACATCCTTGTCCCCTCCCGGTGTCTCCATCCCAGGGGACACAGATCCAGACTGTCCCCATGTCTGTCTTGTGTCCCCATGTCCCTTCTATGTCCCCATATCCTCTTGGGGACATGGATCCAGGGTGTCCCCATGTCACTTGGGACACCAGGGAGTCTTGGGAACATGGATCTGGGGTGTCCCCATGTCCTTCCTGTGTCCCCATGTCCCTCAGGGACACTGGGAACCGTTGGGGACATGGATCTGGGGTGTCCCCATGTCTCTTGGGACATCAAGGAGTCTTGGGGACATGGATCTGCGGTGTCACCATGTCCTTCCTGTGTCCCCATGTCCCTCAGGGACATCAAGGGACATCTGGGAACCGTTGGGGACATGGATCTGGGGTGTCCCCATGTCCCTTGGGACATCAAGGCATCTTGGGGACATGGATCTGGGGTGTCCCCATGTCCCCCAGGGCCACTGGGAGCCCCTGGGGACACAGATCTGGGGCGTCCCCATGTCCTTTGGGACATCAAGGAGTCTTGGGGACATGGATCTGTGGTGTCCCCATGTCCTTCTTGTGTCTCCATGTCCCCCAGGGACACTGGGAGCCCTTGG
>NW_020799281.1:8869-9487 GCF_003259725.1 Athene cunicularia | reverse complement strand
GCTGGTGGCTGCCGTAGGTCCCAGCAGGGCTGGGGACGTTTGGTGGCCCTCACGCTGCCACGGGGACAAGGGTTGGGGTCAGCCATTGCTTCTCCTCAGGGCAGGGCCTCAACCAAGCTGCGTGGGGCCGTGCCTGCGTGTCGGCAGCTCCCTCGGCCTTCAGCACGGATGGGGATGGCGCGTCCCTTCCCCGGCACGGGCTCCTGGAGGGTAGAGCCACGAGCGAGCCGTGAGTCTGTGGGGTGGCAGAGGTGGGTGCGTGGCCAGCAGCGGCCCAGCCTGCGTCTGTAAAGTCAACGTGGGTCCAGCACGGGTCCAGCCAGCATCTCACGTGTGTGCAGCTGCGACGCAGACCCCCAGGACATCCCTTGGACACCCAGCAGGGACAGGGAGGGGATCTGAGCCCTGTGCTGGGCACTGGGGAGGCCGCCCCTCGCTGAGTGGGTTCAGTTTTGGGCCCCTCACCCCAAAAAGGCCATTGAGTGACTCGAGCGTGGCCAGAGAAGGGCAACGGAGCTGGGGCAGGGTCTGGAGCACAGGTCTGCTGGGGAGCGGCTGGGGGAACTGGGGGGGTTCAGTCTGGAGAAGAGGAGGCTGAGGGGAGACCTCCTGGCCCTC
>NW_020799281.1:0-8819 GCF_003259725.1 Athene cunicularia | reverse complement strand
AATTGACGGTGCAAAAAGGAAGGAACTTAGAGTTTTTTGCAAGAGCAGCTTAGCCTGCTAGCAGTCCAATTGCTAAGGTTCAACGTAGCTGCCAATCAGAGCGCGCTGATAAGAATTTTGAGGCATAGCAGCCAATGGGTTTAAAACATGCGTCTTCTGATTTCCTATATAAACGAGTGTTCTATGCAATAAAACGACTCTCGGCTTGCATCAAGCTGTGCCCCGTCTCTCAATCGCGGCAAATCGGTGACCCCGACGTGATAACAGGGTGCAGGAACCGCCTGTCTGCGCGGCTTGCTGCGAGTCCCACAGAACGTGGAATGAGCTGCTGAAAGGAAGCAGGAGCCGGCCGGCCTGAAATCCCTCCGGAGTAGAGAGGTGAGCTGTGGGAAACACGGGGAATCAAGCGTCTTCCCCAGAAAGAGACGTATGGGAGCTTATGAAAACTCTTCCTCAAAAGCACGGGAAAGTTATCTCCGGGCATGACCTTAAAGCCATGCTTAAATGGGTCCAGAATGACGATACCCGATGTAACCGCTTCTAGTATCTTTACGCGGGAACTTTGGGATGATGCGAGGGTGAAGTTGGGGGACTCTGCCATGATGGGGAACGTAGAAGCACAGCGCGTGCTTCCGTGGTGGAGGATCCTTTTTGAAGCCCTAAAAGCTCAAGAGAAGAGTAATAACGGCGACGTAAAGACTAAAGGGAATACCCCCACAGTCCCTTCTCTGCCTTCGGAAAGTCAAAATTGCCGAGGACCCCCAGAGGTTGGCTCAGTGAGTTATCCTCCAGAGGAGGACCCCTTTGATCCGGGGCCGGTAAATCCTGAGAAGGAGCCAGACCTAAGGGGAGGGCTCCAAGCACTTCTTCTCACGTTTGTGGGTCAAGGTTATCAATCTGCGGCTGCACTAACCATAGAACATCTTACCAGCACAGGTCAGCACACTGATCCGGTAGGCCAGGCACGGGATATCCCTCGGGAGGCTCTTGAAGCGGTCCGTGAAGAAACGAAAAAGGCTTTTTTTAAGGTTGCTGACACACAAAAGCCACAGAGAGCTTTTACAACTATTACTCAAGAACCCCGAGAGCCTTATATGCAATTTATCGATAGATTAAAACAGGCTCTGGAGCATCAGATAGACCATGCGGAAGCGTGAAGAAGTTTTGTTGCTGAAACCGGCTGTAGAAAATGTTAATGTGGATTGCAGGTAGCTCCTGAAATCCCTCCCGAATCCGAATCCTACCCTGATTGAAATGGTGGAAGCTTGCAATAGAATTGGCACTGTGGATCATAAATTTGAGGCCGTGGCTGCTGCCTTTGCAGCCATGGGCGGCCTGTCAGGCTTGGGGAATTGCTACCGTTGTGGCAAACCAGGGCATTTAAAAAAGAATTGCCCGGCTACAAATATGGGAGCTAGGCACCGAGCCCCCGGGGATTTGCCCTAGATGCCAAAAAGGGCGTCATTATGCTAATCAATGATGGTCTAAGTATGATTTTCAGGTCCAACTGATACAGGGAAACCGGTCGCGGAGCGCCCGGCGGCGACATTCCAACAACCACGGAGGGAAGCAGCAGCGCCTCAAGTCTTCGTCCAGCAACAGCCGGGAGTGCAGGATTGGACTTGGCAACTGCCCACATGTAACGTTACTCGATTGCTCGGTTCACTTGCCGTCAACAAACATCTCGGGACCCTTACCCCCCAAGACACAAGCGCTGGTGTTAGGGAAATCATCTACCACATTGTCAGGGCTTTTTGAGTTACCAGGGGTCGTTGACTCTGGCAGTACCGATGAAATGAAAATGATGGCTGGCATGGACCCCGTTTCCTCCCTGCACAATACCTCGAGGTAGTTGTGTAGCGCAATTAATATTGATTGTGGCGGGGATGAACTCCCCCATTTCTAATCAATCTCATCAAAGATTGATGGGGAGGGTTTGGGTCTACAGGGAACCCACAAATTCTATGGGTGCAATCTGTTTCTCGGAAGCGACCCATATGTCAGGGTGCCCTTATCCGCGGAGGGCAGCAAGTAGCGCTAAATGGGATTATTGATACTGGAGCGGATGTCACGGTAATATCTCTGGCTGAGTGGCCTCCACAGTGGCCTCTGGCTAATGCTTCCCAAGCGTTGGCTGGAACTGGAGGAACTGGTAACAGCCACCAAAGTGTGGAACTAATCCAAATCCAAGGTCCAGAGGGGCATATAGCTTCGGTTCAACCTTTCGTGTTACCCGTCCCTGTGATCCTGTGAGGGTGTGATGTGCCGTCCCAGTGGGGAATGTCCATTAGGGCCCATCTTCAGAAGGGGCCATTGAGGCACGCGACACCCTTAAATTGACACGGAAGACCAACGCCCCTATTTGGGTAGATCAATGGCCCCTAGGACTGGAAAAGCTTCGCGCCCTCCAAGAATTAGTTATGGAGCAGTTAACAAAAGGGCATATGGTTCCTTCTACTAGTCCTTGGAACTCAACTATTTTTGTGATTAAAAAACAAACCGGCAGGTGGCGCTTGCTCCATGACCTCAGAAAAATTAATGACGCTATGGAAGCCATGGGAGCCCTCCAACCAGGACTCCCGTCCCCCACTATGATTCCTCGAAACTGGTATTTGACTGGTATCGACCTTAAAGATTGCTTCTTTAATATCCCACCACACTCCGATGATGCTCCTAAATTTGCCTTTTCAGTTCCAGGCGTCAACACGCAAGCCCCGTTGCAAAGATACCAATGGGTTGTGCTGCCACAAGGAATGGAGAATAGTCCTACAGTTTCTCAGTGGTATGGGGCTAAAGTACTTAGTCCGGTGAGGACCGCGATGCCCAGCGTCTTGTTGTACCATTATACGGACGACATCTCGGTGGCCGCACAACATCGCGAGGTCATGGAGGAAGCTGTCGCCCTCGTCACGGCTGCCGTCAACTCGGCAGGCCTCTGTATTGCGCTGGAAAAAATTAAAAATAATACCACTATGGAAGGACTTCGGTTGGCGCATCAGGGCTCAAACTGTAGTTCCTCGGCCCTTACAGATACAGAGAGACGTTAGAAGCCTGCGTGATGTACAGAAATTCTTGGGAACAATAAATTGGGTCCGACCGCTGTTGGGAATTTCTGATGCGGACTTAAGTCCTTTATTTGAACTGCTTAAGGGAGATACTGACTTGCGTTCCTCCCGCAGTCTCGGCTCTGAGGCTGTCAACTCTTTGCAAAAGGTTGCCGCCGCGATCGCCAACAGGCAACTTCACCGGTGGGCCCCTGAATTACCCTTTGATCTCATTATTTTAAACCCCGCTCGACAGCCTCATGCACTGATTTTTCAATGGGATCCTCAGAAGCCAGACCCACTGTTCATTATTGGATGGATTTTTTTGCCAGATCAATCTACAAAAACCATTTTGACGCAGCATGAGATGTTTGCTTCTCTGATAACTAAAGCCAGACAACGCTTACTCACATTCTCAGGGGTAGACTTTGCTTGTACCTGCCTACCTGCGACAAACACGTATTTACAGTGGCTTTATCGGCAAGCAGATTCTTCTAGTATGGCATGGGCAGACTATATGGGTCAACTTACATCCCACCTGCCTCCGCGTAAGCTGCTTAACGCCGATGTTCGCTTGATATCCAGGCCGAAGAAAAGGGATCAGCCCTTACTGTGTTTACGGATGGGTCTGAGGAATAGCACAAATCAGTCATCTTGTGGTGGGACGACCAGCCCGGACGATGGGACCCGGGCATAGAGACCGTTCCTGGCTCTCCCCAGGTTGTGGAACTGACGGCAGTTGTTTGAGTTTTTTGGAGGCGGCCCGCACCACTTAACCTTATTACTGGTTCGGCTTATGTTACAGGGGTTACGTCTGTCTTACGTGATATCTCACATCCTGAACTCTTTGTTTGATTGCAAGAACTTATCTTTCTTTTGGATTCTCGCCCTCACGCCGATTTTGTTATGCTTGTCAGATCGCACGCTTCTTTATCTGGTTTTATTGCAGAAGGGAACCGACGAGCAGATACGCTGACGCTACCGGCACAAGTATTGCCGGAGCGCATAGCACAAGCTAAACTCAGCCATTCCTTTTTCCACCAGAATGCTGGAGGTCTCAAACGACAGTTTGGACTTACCTCCCAACGAGCGTCTAAATTCTTTCCCATCGGTAGCAGGAGGGGTTAATCCTAGAGGTCTACAAAGCTTACAACTACGGCAAACGGACTTTACGCATTATCGGGAATTTGGTAAATTGAAATATGTTCGTTCTTCTACTGACACCTTTTCGGGCGCTTTGTTTTCTTCTTGCCACACAGGAGAGAAGGCGCGTGACGTCCGTAAACATTTAACGCGTGCTTTTGCCACCGTGGGCATACCCTCTCCAATAAAAAGGGACAATGGCCCGGCATATGTCTCAACTGCAACGAAAACCTTTCTTGACTCCTGGGGCGTGACTCCCATCACCGGCATCCCCCATTCCCCTACAGGTCCGTCTCTAACTGAACGTTCTCACCGGTCTTTGAAGCGCTTACTACAACAACAGGAAGGAGGGGCAGGGATTGACACCCCTGAGGAACGACGACAGGAAACTTGGTATGTTTTTAACTTCTTGTTCTTTGGTAGATAATAATCCTCCGACAGTTCGACATTTTAATGCGAATACTTCATTCGAGACACAAGTTCAAGCCCCGGTGTTGGTTCGCAGCCCAGAAACAGGTAAAATAATGGGACCATATCCTCTTGTCACATGGGGAAGAGATGATGCTTGTGTCTCCACAGAGAAAGGCGAATCCCAGCTGGATTCCAGTAAAAAACGTGTGTCCTTTCCATGAATCCCTGCCTCCAGCGCCCGACGAGCCCGGCAGGGACTCTGCTCAGCCCCCAGATCCTCCTCCTGAACAACAACTCCCTGACCTTCTTGAGGCTACAGAGGACACCTACGGGACTTCACAGACCAGGGATCGTTAGCTGAGCCAAAGCAAAGAGGTAATTGTGGCGGACGATGTCTGCGCGGCACGTGGGCGTCGTGAGCCCTGGGTCCGGTGTGTATGTTACAGCTACGAAAAGGAGTGGTGGCACAAAGCGACCCTAGCCCGCCGTTGGTGTGACGAATGCCTGGAAATGGAGGTGGACGTTGGTAAAATTGTAGTTATCACTGGGCATGTGGAACTAGGCAGTGACGAGTATTGGGAGCGTGGTCAGGATTGGGCCCAGCGAGCGTCCCAGCCAGCGAAGGCAGCTTTGATCAGTGATACTGAGTGCAGTGAGCAAAACCCTGTACCCTCTATCTGGGCTGTTCCTAAACAGGCCTGGGAGGGGGTCAAAGAAAGATGCAGGAAGCGATTTGCGTGGAAGAAAAAAAGGGAGAGGGGGGGCATAAAGAAATCTTTAAAATAATATCTATTTTCTTAGCACTAATGACAACAGCGCAGGGCTCTTCATCTCCCCCTGCGCTCCCTAAGGTCAATGTGTGGGTCACGCTGGCAAATATAACTGGACAAGACACTTTGTGTCTTGCCACCGCCTCGCCTAATAACCCCTTTTCTGTACGCCTCGGGTCTGCTGCTGCAAAAGTGGCCAATACCTGAAAGTGTAAAAGACTTTTCCAGCTCTGTCACAAAATTTGACGGATGATGGGATGTGCGGGTCTCCTTTCTCCCGCGGGCGACTCTGGACCCACAAGAAATTGAGCTCCTTGGGTCGGTAAAAAAGGATTTTTGTGTTAAGTTTAACTATAGAGGAACAAATCAGTCTAAAGCACGGGATGTATCTCCTGCCCATCCCATTTTTACAAATGTGCAATTATACAGCAACAAACCTGTCGAAATCTAGCAACGCTCCCCTTGCGTTACCGTTGGGGATATTCTTTATTTGTGGAGATGGAGCGTGGCCCGTTATCCCGATCTCATATAAAGGGAGGTCCGCGTAGCCTCGGACGCCTGTCTTGACTCCTCACACATCAATGATTTTACAACATCCCTTATCCCGCAGGGCAAAGCGCGGCATCTGTGCGTATACCCCCGACTGTGACGATAATACAGAATTTTTGGTCCTTGAGTCAACACTTTGTTGCTTCTTTTTTACCAGGCGCCGCCGATGGAAAGGCGTTAGCAACATTAGACAAGCTTGGCTGTTGGCTTGCTGAACAGACGATGCGTTGCCTGGCCTTTTGTAACGCCTGGCTAGTGTTCGCCATGCCACCTCACAAAATAGAGCTGCTATAGATTTTTTTTTTGCTTTTAGCACAAGGCCATGGCTGTGAAGATTTTGAAGGCATGTGTTGGATGAATCTCTCCGACCACTCGGAATCGATTCATGCCAGTATTCAACAACTTAAAGATAGGGGGTCTCTAAACTCCGACAAGATGATAGTTGGGATTGGTTAGACAAACTCTGTGGAGGGTGGGCGCTATCGGGGTGGTTAAGAAGCTTGGTAAAGACGATTGTTTATGCTTTAGCCTTTTTTATTCTCTTACGGCTTTTTTTACCCTGTTTGTTACGATGTTTGCAACGATTGATGGAGCGCTCCATGAGAAAGATTCTTTTTGTGCAACGGGAAGGAGGAGATGTAGGGCAAGACTGGAAGGAGTCAGGAAGGACGGTGAGTACGGCTCCATCCTCAGAAGGGGACGGGCTGGAAGTTGCGGGCCATAAACCTTGGGAGGCCTGATAGGGGAAGAGAAAAGCACTGATATGGTGGAAAATTTCTGACCGGTGAGTCACGCTCGATAAAGGGTTGCGAAAGAAGAAATTGACGGTGCAAAAAGGAAGGAACTTAGAGTTTTTTGCAAGAGCAGCTTAGCCTGCTAGCAGTCCAATTGCTAAGGTTCAACGTAGCTGCCAATCAGAGCGCGCTGATAAGAATTTTGAGGCATAGCAGCCAATGGGTTTAAAACATGAGTCTTCTGATTTCCTATATAAACGAGTGTTCTATGCAATAAAACGATTCTCGGCTTGCATCAAGCTGTGCCCCGTCTCTCCGTCGCGGTACCACATCTGCCTTCACCCCTCTCCCAGCAGCGATGCTGGTTCATCCCCCCGTCCGCAGCGCATGTCCTTGGGGGGACGGTGCGTGGGGAGAGGCCGGGGACGGGGCATGGGGGGGGGATGGAGCCATTCACCCCTCTATCGGGGCTGGGCTGCCCTAAAGCCGGGGCTGTTTGCACTGGTGTGGCCGCGCTGGCGTTGCCGTCCTGGCTCCGCTTTGTCTCCACGTTAACTTTTAACCGCGGCGGCTTTTCCTCTCCGCCGCCACCTCTGCACCCCGCCAGCCTCACCAGAGCCCTGCGGCTCGGGGTGCTGCCGCCCCAGCAGCTGCGGGACTAGTGGGGGGGTGCAATCCGCCCCCCCCAGCATGGTGCATGTCCGCTCCCTGCCCGCTCCCTGCCCGCTCCCTGCCCGCTTGGCAGCAGGACGGGGCCTGGCCTGGCTGCATCCCGCTCCTGCCAGCTTCTCAGCTGCCCCGGGGAGGGGGTGAACAAACGGTGGCCGGAGCTGGTGAGGGCAGAAAGTCCATCACAGCCCCGGGGGAAGCTGCAGCTGCAGCACCTCAGGCTCAGGCGCTGCCGCCCCGCTGCCTGCCCCAGCGCCCTCCCTGCCCCGGTGCAGGCAGCTGCCAGCCCCGATGGGTTTGGCAGCAAAGCAGCTCAGCTGGAGGAAAGCCTCCGGCTCTGGAGTGACCCACTAACCTTGTTCTTCTTAAAAATGCATGAAATGCAGGCAGCTGCCTACGGGGACTTGCACACTCACGCTCAGGCACGGGTGGGGGCACGTTCTCGGGGCTGCACCCACACGCCCCGGTCAGGCAGTGGCGGCGGGGGAGCCCCAGGGAGTACCGGGATTTCGGGGTACCTGCGGTGGTGGGGGGGGCTCTTTTTGCCCTGTGCTGGTGCGGGGTGATGCCCGGTGTGTCCCCAGCCCACCGCAGGGTCAGGATTCCCGGGAGGTGCTCGGGCACGGTGCAGCCCCTCTGTTCAGCTCCGCCGGTGCCGTGGGGCAAAGTCCGTCCGGTCACGTCCCCCCGCTGCGCCCAGGAGCCAGCTGCGGGGCCAACACTTGCCTTGGGCTCCCTGGAAGGGGGTCCAAGGGCATCCCAAAGAGCCACCCCTGCTCTGGGTGGTGCCACAGTCCCACTGGAGACATGCGGGGGGTGGCAGGGGAAGGCGAGGCCCTGGCTGCCGTCACAGCCCTGACCCCGTTTCTCTCCGGCTTCTCCTTTAATGGCCAGATGGCTGCGGGCCGGGGGGGTGGCGGGGGGGGACAGTGGATCAGCCCCGCCATGGGGGCTCAGCCCTAGTGGGTGCTGCGGGCCCCCGGCCCCAGCGCAGCCCTCGCTGCCACGGCAGTGCCAGTGCCCGTGGGGGGACGTGACCCTGCTGCCCTGGCAGGGGTTAACAGATTCCTCTTTCTCTCTGTCTCTCTTGCATGTGACTGATTTAATTTCGGTCTTGTTTGCATAGCTGATTTGGTGGCTGCAACACCTCGGCTGTGGGGTGTATTTTTAGCTGCTCCGGGCTTCGGCTGGGCAGCCCTGGGGGAGCATCCGACCCCCACATCCCATCACGGGCACAGCCAGCCCCTGCCATGAACCGAGGCCTTTGCCAGGAGCAGCAGAGGATTTGCAGGATTAAGGGTTTTTTGCCTTTTTTTTTTTTTTTTTTTGGTGCGTCTTAAGAAGGGGAAACAAAACCCAGAAGCCAAGAGCAGCCCACGCTGTGATGCCTGTTAGCCTGGATTGAATAAACCACAAGACAAGAGCAGCTTCACCCCCTGCTCAGCTCCTCCGCCCGGAGAGGGGCTCGCTCCCTGCCTGGATCCGGCCACGGCACGTTT
>NW_020799280.1:5249-9502 GCF_003259725.1 Athene cunicularia | reverse complement strand
CCATCTCGAAGTCCTGGGGAGGGGAGAGGGACCATCAGGGTCTCACCAGGGGTCTGGGCTGTGCAGCAGCGGGCGGGTCTGGCGCAGGGGGAGGGTCCCCAAGGATGAGGTTGCAGGGATGTGTCATGCACAGGGGTGGAACGACCCTTCCCAGGGGCATGCCGGGCTCCAGTGACCCCGTCACGGGGACAGCTGGGGGGCCTGGGCTCCCCCCCACCGCGGTACCGGCATGAACCATACGATTGTCTCACCCCTCGCCGTTTGATGGCGTCTCTCAGCAGCCCAACCACGTTGTTCCCTTCTGCGCCAGAGGCCTTGAAGCCCTTGGTCCAATTCAGGAGGATGCCCTGGAGCAAGGGGAAGACCAGAATGGGGCTGTGGGTGTAGCTGTGTCATGGGGACCCTCAGGTACTCATCCTGCCTGACCACCCCCTCACCTTGTCGATGTCCTCATGCCGCACGGGGAAGGAGAAGGTGAAGCCCAGGGGCAGCTTTTTGTGCTTCATCTGGTGCTTGTCCAGGAAATCAGAGATGCACTCGGAGATGTAGTCGAAGAGCTGGAAGAGAGGAGGTTCAGCCTTTGCTGGGGGTCATGCCCATCCTCCCACTGCCCACAGCTGGCCACTGTCCCCACCATGGGTCCCCCGAGCGTGGCCACCTCCCCACCACCCCTGGCTTCTGCCAGCTGGAAGGATGAGGGATGAGCCCACCAGCATCCCCACCAAAGCGTGGCACCGCCTGCCCCTGCCTGGTGACAAGGACCGTGCAGGAGGGGACAGGATGTGAGCCCAGCTCACCATCTCAGCTGTCCCTGTCATGGCATCCTCCGGGATGGAGTACATCTGGTGCTTTGTCTTCACTTTCCACTGCCCTTCCTCCCCCTCGCCCACTTTCACCAGCATCACGCGGAAATTGGTGCCACCAAGGTCCAGCGACAGGAAATCTCCAACCTCTGCAAAGCCAGGGAGGAGGGACACAAGGTGATGGGCTCAGGGGGGGTCTTGGCCTCCCGCACCAAGCTCAGCAAGGTCCAGGACACGGCAAAGGGGCAGGAGTGATCCTGCCCAGCCTGGCAGCGCCATACCTGAGCCCTCAGGTGTGGAGCGGACGTAAGTGGGCAGCATTTTGACAGAGGCTTCCTCGTGCGTCTCCAGCTTTAGCCCTCGGTCCATCTCTTTTTGCATCCTGTACATCACCTTCTTCAGGTCCTCTTCCTTCAGCCGAAACTCTGACAGGATTCGCTCCACCTGTGGTGGGATGGGAAGCATCAGTTCAGGACAGGGGATATGGGACGTGGGTGGCCTGAACCACAATAAATAATCTAAATTTTCCTTCCCCTGGACCTGGTTTTCCCCATCACCTCGAAATCCCTTATCCCATCTCTCTGCTATCCAGAGCTGGTGACACGCAGGTGAATCCGCAGGACCAGCACAAGCAGCTGTTGGCCCCAAACTCTCTCCCGGTGCTGCCTGTGAGAATCCATGCTCCCCACAGGAGTCCCCACGCCGTTGCTTTCAGCTCGTTGCTTTTCCACAAGCTCGGCCCGTTGCATTGAAGCCGGCACCATTCCAGCAGGGCTTGGACCTGGGACATCCCATCCTGCCAAATCCCAGGGTCATTCCCAGCAAGGAGTGCTTCAGCGATGCCATTTAGGGGCTTGGCAGTTCCCACCGAGGAGGTGGGACCCCTCTGTCTGTGACGAGGATGCTGGCATCCTCCTTGGTCCCCTGCGAGCTGGCAGCATCCTTCTGACAGAATCACAGAATTGTCCAGGTTGGAAAAGCCCCTCGGGATCACCGAGTCCAACCCTCAGCCCGACTCCACAAAGCTCTCCCCTACCCCACATCCCCCCACAGCTCATCCCAACGGCCCTGAAACCCCCCGGGGATGGGGACTCCCCCCTCCCCGGGCAGCCTGTTCCACTCTCGGACCACTCTTGCTGGGAAACATTTTCTCCTCCTGCCCAGCCTGACCCTCCCCTGGGGCAGTTTCCAGCCGTTCCCTCTTGTCCTGTCCCTGATCCCCTGGGAGCAGAGCCCAGCCCCAGCCTCTCTGCAATGTCCTGTCAGGAGCTGCAGAGAGGGATGAGGGCTCCCCTCAGCCTCCTCCTCCTCACACTGAACACCCCCAGCTCCTTCCCTGGCTTCTCACAGGATTTGCTCTCCCTGCATCCCCCATTTTCCACCCATCCAACTTGGTGCGCACAGAAGGCCGAGGACAGGCAGGCCGGTGGGTGGGCAGCCAGAACCACGGGCAGGATATAAAAAGTATTATCGGGAAATGCTCCCTTGCCTTGCTACCAGGGAGAATCGCAGGGCCCACTCGAGGAAAGCGCCTGGCAGGCAGGACCTGTATTTACCCTTTACGTAGCAACCCCGGGCTCCGCCGCCGGCACAGCCTCCATTAGCCACGGCACGTAATTGGGGGCAGGCAGCCCCGGGCTGTCAGATGGAGCTGGGGGGAGAGCGAGCGCTCACTGCTCGGCCAGATGTAGCCGGCAGCATTAGAGGGCTCATTAGTCACTGGGATCCGGGCAAGCTTAAAATGCTCCTGCTTGCACTTTCACCGACAGACGGATGTTTTCCTCGAGGCTGCTGCAGTTTCCCGATGCATTTCAGGGTCGGGGGCTCTGTAAAAGCCTTTGGGATGTGATTTGGAGCATCCCAGCATTGGGAGAGAACCTGCTGCCTCGGCCTGACCCCCACAGTGCATCCTGCTAAACCCCCCGGCCCTGAACGCCAGCCCTCAGCCTCCAGTTTCCCCCCGAGCAGGGGCTCACCCCAAATATCTCCTTGTCCCAAAAGCTCCTGCCCCTCAGAGCCCTTGTGTCTGGGCGGCATCAGCCACCACCCACAGCCTGAGGGGGATCCTGGCACCCCGGCATCTCTCCAGCCTCCCTCCCCAGCCCAACTGGGTGCCAAAGCCCGGGGACTCTATTAACACCAAGTCCCCGAGGTGTCATTAAGCCCCGGCTGCAGCACAGGGGACACCGCAATGCCGGGTGACATCACTGTGCCACTGGCCACCCCAGCAAGGGGCTGGGGCAGCCCAAGGTAGCACTGTGGCGAGGTCTGCCATGACCCTGACGGGGTTCAGCCTGGGCAGGCTCGGAAAAGTCCTGCCTGGAAAAGCACAGGGCTGAATTTGGCCATCTTGCTGGAGCCGGCGGCTGAAGGCATTCGGCGCTCCATGATGTGGAAGCCATCCTGCAGCTCTGCTCAGCACACAAATGCCAAATTTCCCATGGCTGGAGGGTCCCCAGCCCTGGGGCTGCCACCCCAGGATGACAGCAGGGGGACTAAGTTTTATTTCTCCAACAGTTTTGTCATCTCAGGTGCCACATGCCCCAACTCATCCCTTCTCTCGCCTCCAAAATGACAGGTTTGGCTCTTCCTCGGTGGGATTCAACTCTTCCCATACAACTGAAACTGGCTCTCGGCTTCCCAAGGAAACTGTTTGCTCTGACACATCTTGCAAATGGGACAAATTTGGAAACCACGCAGCTGGATCCTGCGGTGGCTGGTGATGTCAGACTCCACCAGCCATGCACTCCTGCCCGCAGCACGTGCCATGTCCCTTCAGTGTCCCCCTGGATGTCTCAGCCTGGAGCAGGGAAGCATCTTGCTGCCCTTGCCCGTGGCCCTGTGAGCTCAATCCATCCAGGAGAAGAGACAGGAGCAGCAGCTCCCAGCCAGTGTTTGGCCGGGGGTGAGCCGGGTGCCATCCTCCTGGGTTCCTTGGTGGTCAACCAGCCCAAGGAGGTGATGGGCTTCATCTTATCCCAGGGACAGCAGTCGCTTGGCTGGCAGCAAGATGCCAAGAGCGATGCCCAGACGGTGGGAGCACCCCAGCCCGGCAGCATGGTCCCACAGACGCTCCCGGCTCTGTCCCAAGTCCTCACTGGTGTGGGCACGGGGCCATGGCCTGTGCCGGGCCAAGACCCAGTGCACCAAAATGCAGAGGCCTGGCTGATGCACTGGGTCCCCTCCCCGGAGGGTGCTTTGGGGTGATCTCAGGGATGGGGACCCCCCTGGGGACATCAGGGCTGACTCAAGGCTGCCTGGCTTTGCCCCTCAGAGCCAGGGTCCTTCCGACCAGCTGTCCTTCCCTCCCGGCTACCTCCGTCCCTAGCAGGGACCTGGCCTGGCAGGAGATGCCCGCAGCACCCAGCTGGGGGGGCCAGCAGCCCAGGGAGGATCCACACCACTCCCTGCACCTGCCATGTCCCCCCACCCCGTATCCCCGCCAGACCC
>NW_020799280.1:0-5199 GCF_003259725.1 Athene cunicularia | reverse complement strand
TACTGGGGGCGAGGGCTGGCTTAGCTGGGTTGTACTGGGGGCGAGGGCTGTCTTAGCTGGGTTGTACCGGGGATTGGGTTATACTGGGAGGGTCTGGGCTAGTTGGGGCAGGGGGAGACTAGGCCAGGGTGGGGGCTTATTTCTGGGGCCATCCTGGCTGAGGGGTCAGGCTGGTTAGGCCAGGGGAGGCGAGGGGTGGGGTGTCAGTTCGGGCTCTGGGGGTGTCGGGCAGGTGGGTGAGCGCAGGGTGCCTCGGGCTGGTGCTCAAAGGACGGAGGAAGGGTTTGAGTGAGGCAGGGGTGGGAGGAGGTCCTGGCAAGGCCCGGTGAAAGGCCCAGCCGTGCAGGGGGAGCCCACCAGCTGTCTGGGCTCTGAGCCTGGTGGCAGCCTGGCCCCCACCTCACCTCCTCTTCTCCTTCCTCTGCCCAACAGCAGAAGACGCCACAATGAGGCTCTACAGCCTAAGTGTCCTTTATAAAGGCGACCCCAAAGTGCATTTACTGAAAGCTGCTTATGACGTGTCCACCTTCAACTTCTTCCAGAGAGCCAGGTGGGTGCCTGGAGTGCCAGATGCCCTGAGGGAGGCTGGAGGTGGGGAGGTAATCTCCTGTGTGCTGCAGGGCTGGCACATGGCTCAAGCAGGACCTTGGGGAGAGGGAGCAGAAGCTTTTGGAGGGTTTTCTCCCCTGTTCTGCTCCTGTGTCACAGGGGTGCAGTGGCAGCAGTGACAGGCTTCTCCTAAGGGATGAACCCACCAGAGACGCTCCTCTGGGAAGCTGTGATCCTGCACACATGGTTCAGTGCTGCAAGATCCACTTTGAGTGATCTTTCAGCCTCAGGAACAGGGAAAAACCTCATTTCCCCTAAGAGCCGATGCCAGGACCAGCCCCAGGAGGTCAGGTTTGACTCAGTAAATCATCCATCATAGCCAAGCAATAAAATCTGGGTTCAGGGAAACACCCCGAGTGCTCGGGTCAGCCACTCTCCCTCCAGCAAGTGCCTAAACCCTGTAGCCATGGCGGCTCCTGCGGTGTGAGAGGCGAGTGGAGGGAGGCTTGTCTTCATGTCAGACTGACAGATCTCGCTTGACACCTTTGCTATCTCTTATTTATGTGTTTGGTCTCATCTTAAAAGTTTTCCAAGCCCACGAACCTCTGCTTGGGTTATTGTAACGGCTTCGGGTGAGCTAGTTCAGCCCTCAACGCCGATCTGGGCTCCAGAGTGTCCTGCTGTCCCCTCTGCACACAGAAAGATCATGGAGCTCACTCAGCAGCTGCCCTTGAGCTTGCAGCTGAGGGGAACTCCAAAAGCCTCTGAAAACTAAAATAAAGCAGGTGCCTATTGCAAAACAGATCGTTTCCCAGCCCCCAGCTCCAGATGATAAAAGCTTTAGGAAATACCGACAGGACTTGAATTTTCCATCCCCCATCCCTGCCAAGATTTTATGGAGCCTCGAGCACGTTTGGTTCTAAAATTCCAGTGATAAAGGGAAAATGCTAAAGTAAGATTGTCTTCAAAAATACTTTCTTGGCCAAATATGCGAGAAGGATAAAGGAGCTGTGCCAGTGCTGCCAACGCACGCACTTGAAGATGGATTGTGGCGGTAAAGTAATCTCTGAAAAGCCCAAATTGCTTTGTAGTTGCAGCTCTGGGTTTTCCAGCTCCTGAGAAAATTCTCTCTGTGGTTTTGCCATCGTCTATGCCGAAAGAGCCGCTTCCCTGGCAGCAGGCGGTTTCTTTGCTTAAAAAAAGCCTTGGTTTTTTGGGAACAGCAATGCTGTTTGTGGAGGGTGAGGGGGTGTCTGTACTCATTAGTCTCTCAGCTTTTTCTCTGGTGGT
Organism: Athene cunicularia; assembly: GCF_003259725.1. Taxonomy (NCBI): domain Eukaryota; kingdom Metazoa; phylum Chordata; class Aves; order Strigiformes; family Strigidae; genus Athene; species Athene cunicularia. Next base: position 3,360 of record NW_020799280.1, on the reverse strand, counting down.
TAATCATTTGCTGAGCTGTTTCTCTCGTTGCGCTCGGAGGGGCTGCTGGTGCCTGTGAGGGCACGGCCTAGGTGTGATGTTAAGGGTGCGATTCACTTAAATTTGGGTTAAAAATGCTGCGTGTGCATTTTTTTGAGGCTGTGGAGTTACCAAAGAGTTGGGTTTGGGGATAAATCTGGGATAAATGCAGTTGTGGTTCCTGGGAGCTGGGAAAACCTGCTGGGCAGGGGGACGGCGATGGGGTGGTCATGCCAGCACGGGGTGTCTGCTGCCCAACCTCTGCCGAATAATTTGGAAGGGTCAGAAACATGGCGTGAGGGGGTGAGGTCTTTGGTGGCTGATTCCTCCTGGAATACTGTGGATTGTGATGGCTGCGGCTGCCAGCAGATCCCCAGAGCAGGAGGAATGTGTCGATCCTCTGTTTCTGCTGAAGCTGGATGTTAAGAAATCTTTGGGCCAGTTTCTCTGCAGCGCCTGGAAACCCGACAGTTCAGAGTCTCGGTGGAGCCAGCGTCTGATCGCGTGGTGTCCGGGCTGGGGGAAACGCAAAATACCCCCTAAGGAATATGTAAACTGTGAGAGGCAAATCCCTGCTCTGGAGTTGCTTCCTGCAGTGGAAGGCAGCAACGAAACTGTTGTCTTTGCTGTGCCAGTGTCCGTTGATGTTTAGTTGGTGCCACATCACGTGAAAATCCTAAGTGGGAGCTGTTGGTGTTGAGGGGTGCTTGAGCTGACTGTGTTCTGTACTCTGAGATTTCCTTCCTGGGACTTCCCAGCTGAAGTGGGGAATTTGTGTCCTCACATTCGTTATTCCTGGTGTACACTGGGAACACTTATTTTGTGCTTCCCTGTGATTTTGGCCTCTTTTACTGTGGGGTGAAGAGGAGGGTTTACGCAAGAAGCCTGTTTGGCAAGATTTGAGTCTGGGCTCAGGAATGTTTTCCAGACTTAGAGTGAGTCTGGCTTAAGGATGTTCATTAATCTTGACTCAGAGCGGTAGGTAGCTGAGGTGTGTTTGCAGGTTGCTGGTGCCTTGCGTGGGATTCGGGTCAGGCCCCAAGTATGGGATCAAAGCTCAGGTGGGAGAAGGGGCCAGAGCCAGACGTTAGCTGGGCAGATGTGTGGTTCAATGATGTTTTACTTTCTGCTGAAAGGCAAGTTCAGCCCATGGACACAAGTCCCTGGCCACAGCCGGATGGATGTGGGTGCTTCCCTGGGCCCAGTGAAGCTGGAGGTATTTCGATGTTGGCTGCAGGGTCCAGCCTCTCCCCTGAGGACAACACATGGCTCGGCCACATCCCCACGACCTAAACGTGTTGGGAGGGGGGTGTGGGGAAGGGTTTCAGTGCACCCAAAATGCCAAGGACCTGTGGGACAGCTGATCACCCCCAGGGTCACTCCGCCAGCACCCTGTAGCTCTCGGGTCCCCTCGCCGACTCAGGCGCCGACGCTCTGTGTTCGCAGTGTGCAGGAATTCATGACCTTCACGAGCCAGCTGATCGTGGAGCGCTCGGGGCTGGGCAGCAGAGCCTCCGTCAAGGAGCAAGGTAAGAGGATAACCCAGGGTCAGCACGCACAGCTGCACGTGCTTCGTTCCTTGTCCATTTATGATAAAAAACAAGTCCTTGAAACAGCGCCCAGGCGAGCACTGAAGGCGTGAGGTGGCTGAGCTGGGTGAGAGCCCAGCCTGCCCCGTCAGAGAGGCTATGGGCAGAGCAGGGACCTGCCTGACAGCCAGCTGCTGCCTTTGAGCTTTGTAACTCTTCTGCTTGCTGTCCTCGGGATGCTTGGAGCTGCTGGGCTGCATGCCCACCACCCCTCAGCTTTCCTGATTTGTCCCATCCCCAGCCTGCATGGCAGCTGCGGTCCCCCAAGGGGCAGCTGTGCTGGCTCAGCCTCCTTCCCCCCTCCCTTGAGCTCTGCTGGGTGAGTCTGGGCTCTGTACCCCGATCTCTGGCCTCGTCGCCATCCTCCCCACCCAGCTCCACGTGCCTCTGGAACCCTGAGACGCGCAGGGTGTGGCCTGGAGTTGGCTGCTGCGGCCGCTTTAATGATGTTCCAGGCTTGTGACAAGTTGTTATTTATTAAAATCAGACTGCACGCTTCCCCCTCAGGTTTTCATTTAACTCTGGCAGTACCTGCTGACCTAGAAAGTTAGCGTTGTGTCCTATGCCACGTGGCCAGGCTGCAGTAGCCTGCTCAAGTACAATTTGGGTCTGATTTTGATCCTCCCTCGAGCCCTTCCTGCTCTGCTGATGAAATCATGTGGAATGCAGTCGCTGGATAAAACCTGCCCATGTGATTTGTGGCTTGTGGAAGAGCTGCCGGGGCCAGGTGGGAGGTGGTGGGTGCTGGGGGAGGCTGGGGCCTTCCTGCTGCCTCTCTGACATGAGTTCTTTGCCCAGAGTACCTCTGTCACGTGTATGTGCGGAACGACGGGCTGGCTGGAGTGGTGATTGCAGATAACGAGTATCCACAGCGGGTTTGCTTCACCTTGCTGGACAAGGTGAGTGCCCAGGCTGGGAGCTCTTCCACACCTCCTGCTCATGCTGCGACGAGGAAATGACCCTCCTGCTTGTTAGCTGGGGGACATTGTGCTGAGCTGAGCAGGAACCGGCCAGTTCAAAGACTTCCAAGTCGTGCAGTGTCTCGGCTTTGCCCACTTAGGACTTATTCCCAGCTCTGCTCTGCTGCTAGCCCAGGCACTGGCCTGGCAGACACCCCCCATCCTCCCTGTCTGCCTTGGGGTTTATGTGGGAAAACTTGGGTGTGGCCGCGCTCCCAGTGTTGCCAAAAACTTGTGGTTGTGTCTAAGTGCCCTGGCAGGGTGCAGGGCGTTGGGGACAGTCAGGGACAGCCACCCCTACCTGGCATGGGCACTGTGGTGTTCGTTTGCTGAGGAAGTTGGTTCCTGTCTTTTCCCTCAGTTCATTCAAAAGGGAACAAGGAGGAGAAAAATCTTTTTTTTTTTTTTTTAAGGAGAAAATCCCTTCTGCTAGCCGCAGCCCCACAGGCAGTAACTTCCAGCTTCCTTGTGTCTCAGGTGCTGGATGAATTCTCCAGACAGGTCAGCAAAATAGACTGGCCTTCGGGCTCCCCAGCGACAATCAGCTACGCGGCCTTGGACGGGTACCTCAGTAAATACCAGGTACGCCCCTCGGTGCTGCGAGGAGGCTGGGAAATGCTCCCTATGGCCCCCAGCATGGGGGGTGGAAGCATGGGTGACGCCCCGGTGTGTGCTGGGCCACTGGTGCTGCGGCCACGGTGCCGATGCCGTGTTGTTTCTCTCCAAGAATCCCCGCGATGCCGACCCCATGACCAGAGTGCAGGCAGAGCTGGACGAGACCAAAATCATCCTGG
>NW_020799279.1:3325-9600 GCF_003259725.1 Athene cunicularia | reverse complement strand
AGACCTTGTCTTCTTTAATTCAGTTTCATCTTCTGTCTTTATTTGATCAAAAATATATAAATGCAAATAGTTGAAGTAATCAAAATATGATACATGTGTTTTCAGTAAAGGAATAATGAGGCTGGATAAGTACAAAGAGTGTAAAGTCTGACCTCTTTTAAGCATGTAACCTTTTTGACACTGGAATTAATATGATTTTTTTTTTTTGAGAATACTACTTTTCAGAATAATTGTTCAAACAAGCCGTCTCTATTTTTCCCTTTAGAAAGTTTCTGTTTTGAGCATTGTGGTTGTGTTGCTAATTTTCCTAACGCAGGATGAATGCAGTGGAGAATAATGATCCATACCCCTTTGACTCTTAGTGAAATGACTCTTACTTGCTTCAGTGGAATTTGCATTGAACTCTGAATAAGTGATGTAGAGGTTTTAGGGGGTTTTGTAATAAAATACATATGATAAATCCCACAATAATATACTCCAACTGTTAGAAAAGAAATTTATTTTTATACTCTTACCATTTTCTGAGAATTTCATCTTCTCCCTCATGTTAAATATTTTTATAATGAGAAAAGAAAAATTTGCATTGTTTTTCCCCCTCATTTTTCACCAAAGTAGTTGTTATGTACAAAGAAAGGTTTTGTTACTTTTTACCCCGGGTTTTGCAGTCATAAAGGAAACGTGTGTGTTTTGGTATGTGTATGTAGTGTATTCTGAACCTTTCTACCCAGAACAGGAAGGAGTTTTTCGTTAGTATGAGTATGCGATTTTTTTTTTTTTTTTTGACCCAGACTCTTCAGGACTTGGGCTCTGTATGAGTTATATTCTTAATAGAATAAATATTATAGCTTAGGACTTTTTAAAAAAATGAATCTGTAATGGTGTAACCTCTCCAAATCCACAGGGATATAAAGGTGCCTCTTATTGCTTCCCTTATTTCCTTACATCAGAACAATTCTGAAGCAGTTACATAACCTTTGTGTGAACAGCCTTTTAAATACAAATAAAATAATGGTGAATATTCACCGTGTAGTTTCATTGCCTAGGTGTGATATGTACCTGCTTTAAACTTATTCTGTACAGTTTCTTTGCCTACCAGCAAATTGTTATGCATTGCTGAACTGATTTGAATTTTACAACTGAAGTAGATTGTAAATGTTAATTTGCAGATTTTAATCTTCAAATAAAAGTTGTGTGTGTGATATGTAGGTAGATGTACAATGTGTGTCAAACCTATACATACCAAACCAGAGAAAATTAATCAAGCTGCATTTGATTCTCTGCTAAAAAGCATTTCTCTTTATACACTGAATTTTTGTAGTAGTCCCTGTATACTCACTAGGCAGGATGTATTTAGTGCTACAATAAAATTACTAATGGGTTTGTTATAAGGAAACTTCAACCTTACTTTTCATCTTCACAATAACAGAGAAATGTTTAAGCAGGCATCAGTGTGTGTAATGGAGGAGGAAAAGCTTGCTTTAGGTTTTATAATCCTTTTAATCTTGAAGACATTCATGTGCATAGGAATTTTTCACTTAAAAACTCTTCTTGAAACAAGGGGAGATGTATTCAAATAGTCTTTCAGATTTCAAGTGTTGTTCATTGGTTACTGTATACAGGGAATTGGAATAAACAGATTTATTTCAGTGTAATCTCCCTCATCTATTCTCCCTTCAGCATTCTGATATTGTTTATCTCATTCGTATAGCTAGCAGCACTGGAAAGTAAGCGTAGCATTCACCATCAGTCTGTTAGAAGTGGTCAAGAAAAACGGTTGCTTCCAGGCAGAGATATCATGACTCCTCATTTAGAATAAAGAAGGCAGTTCCATCAGGAGGTTCCAGTTTAATTCTTTACACGGCAGTAAACTGTGTAGGAATTTGTGGCCTGTGACTGAGAGCGCTTTATTCCCATGTAAAGGTGGCCGTTTTCCCTGAGGTCTGTGGTCTGAGCCGTCCCTCACATATACAGCCCTGGATACCGGTTGGGGATCTTGAGCATTCTGTAGAGACTTGGGGAGAAACATTAATTTTGTGAATGATTTGGAAGTCAAATGTCTAAATGAATGCACTGGTTCTGTCAGTGAGTAATATTACAGGAGTTGCCCTTTCCCTTTCATATGATAGTTTTGAAGAAAGGTGCTTCTAATATTTTTGAGACTTTATGAACTTCATTACACAACTGTTTCTTTGGCATAGCCTAATTTAAACAGAAAGATGGATCATTTCATGTTTTTGATATGGAATTCAAACAACAGTGCTATGAATTAATGCCAGCTGCTAAAACTTACGACTGGCCCACAGTTTCATGCCACAGCACAGGACTGGTATTTAGGTGTCCTTACATTTGTTCTTTGTTTATGGATAAATTTTCTTGCAACTGGTTTGATCCTTTGGGAGCCCTTCAATCCCATGTTATTTTCAGAGTGACACTGAGTAGATGTACTCCATGACACGATCTATTCTAGTCTTGAAAGCTAACATTTAAATAATCAAATCTAATGTCAACTTTAGAGCTTTCTTTTTCTCAAAGAAAAAAAGAAAATAATATCGAGCAACACCTGATTAAAGCCTGTAGAATCTGGATTGCAGCTTTGTTTAAAATACTCACACAAAAAGAACATTCAGCTCATGTTAAAGTGTTAACTAAATGTTTGTTTAGAAAAGCATCCAAAAAAAAAGGTATGATACAATAAACTTTCAAAGTTAAATGTACGGAGAAAAAGCAAATTTTTTGTAACCCTGGACATACTTTAGGAGGCCACGTGAAGTGTGCTAAATATTTATGTTTCTGGAGGTTTCAGCAGAATGTGTAATTGATCTGAATTTTGGACGGAATTTAGTTAGAATCCCTTTGAGCACATCTTACTTAACAAGAGAATTGTGAGGAGTTTTCACCCTAGTGCTGCTGATAGTTCATGTTCTGTCTTTTTCATTGTGCTTTGTGATCAAGCAAGAGAGTTGAAACTTTGTCAAGCAGTATTTAACGTATTAAAATATTTTGTGCCAGATCTTGTCCATTTGATAGTATTTGACGCTATCAGGGAAAATTACTTTTGGGTGTAAGTCATGATCATGATTGAGATAACTGGCTAGATCATGGTTGAGGTAACTGGCTAATTTGGAATTGTATCTTCTGAATCACATGATGTTCTCTCTGAGGTTTCAGCACTTCAAATGAAAACCAATATTCCAATTAAGAGTTGACAAGTATTTAAATGTTAAGCGTATTTCGTCCTTCTTATCTAACCCTTTTGATCAGTTTTCAGAACAGATCCTTAGCGGATTGAAACCACCATTATCCCGGAGGGCCTGGTTTAGAAGATCGGCTGTTCGGGCCCAGTGTTTAATGGCTCCCCTTTACACCTGGGGACATTGTCATGCATCTGCTTCCCCTGTGTTCAGCACCAGCTAGGTGTGACTGTGATGCCATCTGGAAGGTTTGCACCTGTGTCAGAGCTGAATGCAAAACGTACTAACACACCTTCTTCATAGCACTACGCAAATGTAGTTATGTGGCTCCCAGCTGGAGACAGCTCACGATCTCCTGCCTTTCAGCTGGTGTGGAACAATTCTGTGACCGTTCGCACCCCTCTCTGCAGATCTGTTCTAACCCTTTGCCCTGCTCTTGGGTGCTGGGACAAGCAGAATTGCTGGTGATCTCTGTCTTTCGGTCTCCAGGCATGTGTTCTAGGTTCAATCTCATATCTGCCATCTTTCTTGCTCACTTTCCTGGAGTCCACTTAACTGAAACTAGTGACAGCTCTTCCAGCTTTGTTCAGTTCCTGATACTGAATTTCCCCACTACTGAAGATATGTGTATTTGACGCTTAAAATATAAATTATAATTCAATCCTGTGAAGGAATTTTTAAATGTGCAAGTGCATTTTGTTGTTAGCATGAAAAACACAGCTATGTGGAAAACAGAGCCACTCTAGCTGGAATGTTCTAGTTTATTTTCATCTCTTCAACAAAAGATTTGGATCTTGTCACTGCCTTTTGAAAGAAAGCACAATCTCCCCTCTTTGCTACTGTTGTTTTCCTGTTTTTCCTGACACGCATGGTCTCAGGAACTCGACATTTTGGGAATGATTCATTACTTGATTAGTAAGGACTTTTACCTCAAAGCAAAACCATTAGGGTTTATCATGCATGACTCAAAGGCTATATATCACACCCGCTCCTGTAATAGTCATTTTCCCCAGATAACGTCAGTGAGAACCGCACCCATAGTACAAACTAGCTGTTTTGGGCTTGAATATATATCCTGTTCTTTGGAAGAGTTATATTTAACTTCTCTTGTTTTATTGCTGTTTCTGCTAAATGTAGTTTTTCATAGCCACTAAAAGTAGCTTATAGGACATTACATATAATTAAAATTCTCTATTTTACTGGTGTTCAAATAGTGTTTCCCTAAGACTTATTCAGCTTTAACAGTGGAATACTTACAGTGTCATCAAAGATCCTTTTTATAAGAAGATGTATTCCAAAAATGTCTGAAAGTAGTTAGCTCTGCTTGGGAAACATGTATTAGGATTGCTGGCACAACTCTTGTGTGTTTTGGTCTGTGGTGGCAATTACTTGCTCCGGTGTGTTACACTCTTCAGGTCAGTCAGTTTGGTGGACAAATAGGTAAAAAGGCTCATATCTTCAGTAGGGCTGTCTGTGAAGAGTTAGACTCATGTAAAAGCTGGAAACAATACAGCCATCACAAGAGAAAGATGTTGGAAATAAAATGGGCTAGATATGGCACAAAGCACCTCAACTGGGGTCTGCTGGGCTGCGTTCAATCTGGCCTGTCACATTTTCCACAAAGGAGGTTTTGAGCTACACTGTGCTGTGTCATACCGCCCTATCTACTGAATTAGTCCCCTTGAACCGGTGAATAGCCAGGTCTGAACACCCACTACTCCATTCAAATCACTGAAGGACTAGAGGTGTGACTTTACTGGATTTATTTTTCCCCACTCCACCCGGGATGCGGTTCCCATGTTAAAGTTGTTGCACTAATGTGATCTATCAGAGGATTCCCCAAACTTTGATTCAGTCTTCAGGGGTACGGGTAGATTATACCCTCGGGTGTATAAAGGCAATGACAGGAAGTGATTTATGTCACTTCTTGTGACATGAACATTCTTTGTCACTTCTTGTGACATTTGTTTCATTGGCTAATGCTTTTTTGTAGGGGTAAAAATAATATTCCTTTGCAGGGTTAGATCTTGTATCGTCTGCCTAACCTGAGCTCGCCAGACCGTATACAAGACCTTTCTGTAGGGACTGAAAGAACCTGTATACATCTGAATGAGTGAAAATGGAACAGGTTGGCTACAATTCCCCAAAGAAAGGAACACTGACAAGTCTTATTTCTTTGACAGAAATGTCATATCTGATAATCTGAAATACCAGATACCTGTGCATAATCTTAAATCACTGACAGGCTCTTTCCCTGGGAGAAAGGTATTCCATAGGCAAGAGGGGAAGTGCTGTGCAGTAGTATAATCAAAACTGGGATTAAAAGATTGATAGTCTTCATAGAAGGACGGAAACCATTTCATGCTTCCTAGAAAGTTTTCTGTATCAGCCCTGTAATTATGCAGTATGAAAGTATTGGAAGCATGAAAGCTATACACCTGAGAACAGCTAGTGAGTGCACATAGTGGAAGATACCACGGTTACTTTGCAAGTTTGGATAGATGATCTTTGTGAAATTGCTTATTTCAATGGAGTGGTCCAGATGTCATGAATTAAATACATATTAAATTATTACGAGTTTCGGTGGCTTCTGATGCAATTTTAATAGTTTGCTTTTGGGTGACTGTGAGAGCTTAGAAACCAGGCCTGTGAAAAACTAAGACAAACAGCCTGGGAAAGCAAAAGTTGAGGCTGATTGAAAATATGCCTCAAACACTCACAAGACAAAACTCTGAGTCACAGGAGCATTCTGTGGAGGCCGAAGCTGGTAACGCTGCCCGATGTATCTGGGGGAGAGAGCCCTGTGGAGACAGGACGGCTCTGCCCTGGGGCATCTGGGCACATTTCAAGGGCCATGTGTCCGGTGAATGAACTTTGCTTCATTATCCACGAAATGCATATTAAAGTTGACACCCCTCAATATGCTAATGAGGGCTGTCATGATCATGCTAATTACATCATCCCATGAAACACCTGACCCCTCCCCGTACATGGGATACATAGGTCTGTGGGTCGACCTAGGGGACGGACCCAAGGAAAGTGGGTATAAATCAAAGGGGAGAAGAAAGGGCTCTCTCTCTCTCT
>NW_020799279.1:0-3275 GCF_003259725.1 Athene cunicularia | reverse complement strand
GCCGTCTGGAGAGAGCAGTGAAGCAAAGAAGACAGATGCCAGCGAAGAAGATAGCTGCCTCCTGGAATCCTCGCCGGCAGGATCAGCGCAGGAACCCAGACCGGTGATCTGTATTCCCCCATTCCCTCTATCTCCCTCTTTTCCTTTTTCTATTAAGAAATGAAAACCATATTATATTGCTCGCCACACCTTGCTCTGTACTTAGCCAATTATCATGTGTTCAATTAGTGCATTGTAGGTAGTTAATAAATGCTTGAACTTGGAGACTTGTCCGCTCCAACTGGGGATTTGAGAATCTGAGTCACTTGTCCCCCTCGTCGGAGCGGGACGTGACAGTGACTACTATACTTGTTTTACCAGCATGTATGTAGGTGCTGTGCCTTCAAGTAGCTGAAGTAACATTGAACTAGATAATTTTCTTGTGTAATCTCACAATGAGTGATACTGATTTCTTTGATGTACAGTAGATGATAATTTTGCATTGTGGTTGGATGGCAAGTATATGTTAGTTTCAAATTCAAGCTGAGTAGATATTTCAGACACTTTGATACTCGTATTCAGTGAAATGCTTGGGTTCGTGTTGACTTGTATGTTATTTATAACAATAAATAAATAATAAGGGGTAGAATTACTGAAATAATGTAATTTAGTAGCATTTTATGCCCAACTCTTGACTTAAAACAAAAAGACCTCTCTCCTCCCCCTTAAAAAAAAAAAAAAAAAAAAAAAAAAAAAAAAAACAAAAAAAAAAACAAACAAACAAAAAAAACCTACCCGGGAAATAAATATTTGAGGGGCAAATTAGCTTAATTATTTACCTAATGGTTGCAGATCTTGGTGTGAGTTGGCTATTGAAGTGGATTTTGTTGCTATTGTATTGTTACTGTAAACCCACCAACACCAGGCTGTTTTGTCTGCTGACTTAATCTAAAATCATTTTACGTCAGTCTCTACACCTACTGATTTCCATTCACATACAGAGAATGAAAATCTAAATCCGTTCTGTCTAAATCGTTCCGTTGGTCTTGGGTGCTCTTACAGATGTGACTTTTAATTTGGTCACTGATGATGGCTGGCTGAAAATGACTTGTATAGACCAATGGTGGGAGTAAACCTCAGGTCATCAGTCCCCTGCTCTGCCCAGTGCATCTAACACTGCCTGTGCATTGGTTGCACCCCCCTGAGCAGCTCAGTTAGGATTCTTCATGGTATTACTTACCAGAGTAATTATAACAGTGGACTGTGGATTCCTGAAGAAAACAAAAATTACAAAATCGTATAGACAGTTATTAAAAAAAAAAAAAAATGGTTTGTGTGTATGTCCCTAGCAGTCATCTGGGATCTCCCGCTCTAGCCACTACCTCTCTGAGGAAAAATGTAGCTTGTATGGCCATTCTCCCAATTTAGATCTTTTTAATAAAAAGTGCAGTTTATGTTGGAGCTAAACTGTTGGTTAAATCTGTAAATTGACAAAAACAAAAGGGAAAAGAACTTTCTTCACCATTTCTTCTTGCCAGCTGGCATCTCAACAGGTCTATTTTATGTTTCAGTTATGCTTAACGACTGACTTCCACACAGTAGGTACTTCTACATTGTGAAGTCTTTAAATATTCTATTGTGGATAATTTAAATCAATATGAAAATGAAAAAGGTGGTTGATGGAGGAAAGGATGGTATAATGAAATTGAGGGGGTCAGAAAGGAAGAAGACAGTAATGATGAGTATCATAACTACAGAGGTATTATTTTAAGGCTTTTATTAAATAGTGTTCTGCCCATTCTGCTTGCCTTGAGTTCTTTGACAAAGTTTTGTGGCTACCATTTTTTTGTTATTGGTGATTTTTTTATGGATACAGACATGGTATTACTATAGATGTCTTAAAACTGTTTGCTTGAGTCCCTTGTTGGATGGACGACCAGGTTGCTGAAATTTTGAAGTGGCAGGTTTTGACTGCAACAGCTGTAATCCTTATGTTTCCAAAAAGCCTTTTGGTCAACCTAGAAAAGATTATGCATGGGTCCTGAAGACTGTACTTTCCAGGCTAGATTCCCTGTAATGTGGGAAAAAAGAAGTGGAGAAAAAGACGTAATATATCACAGGAACTGGATTTTTTAAGTGGTATTTTTAAAGGAATCATTCCATTTCCCTTTCCAAAATGTGAAAGTATTTGGTATGGACAACATAATTATCTTGTTCATTGTTTATACTCTTAAGGCCAATCTGCTTAGAATAAGCAACACGTATTAACGGCCTTTGAATTCAGAGTCTTTCATGTTGCAGTGTGTCTATTTACTGCTGTCTGTAGGCTCCTAATATATTTAGCTTGAAGAGGTTAACAAGTGTACCTTGGAGTGTTACTTTGATTTTCTGTTCTGTGACACTTAGCAAAATCCCATTATACAATTGAGTAGTATTATAATGTTAAAATGTTAAGTTGTTCCGCAGTCCGTTAAAATTGGATTTTTTTCTTGTTCATTGGCCCAATTGTTTTGTATAAAACCTGTAATTTATACACTACACCATAGAAATGAACTAAATTAGTAACCTTTTGCCTTTGCTACCTTAATTACATCTCATTATTTAGTACTTAAAGAGCAACCTATACCTATTGGATAAATATTTACTAGCTAATTAGATTTGTCATGTTAAAGAAAACAGTAGCCCTTGCCTCTGTTCTAATTTGAATGGGGTTTCAGAGTTTTGAGAAAATTCCATGCTTTGCTAGAGGAAAAGTAAACATTTTGCATTTTCCTTATTTTTTAATTTCTCCAAATGGGCATCGTGCGTTAGCTGTCTGCTACATTCCAATGCGCAACTGAAAGTCTGTCTTAAGTATTTTCAAAAAGACTGTTGTGTTTCAATAGGTTCTGTGTCTTCTAGCTACATTTATTCCTTTTAGCTTTTATGAATATCTAATACACTCAATTTCTTTTCTCTTTTTGTTGTGGAGACAAACATGAATCAGATTACTTGTTGGCTACTAAGAACTATCAGATTTTTACCTCCTTTTGGGAAGAACTCGGTATTGTTTGACACAAGGAATATGATTCATTAAAACATCTGTTGAATTGTCTCTTCTGACAAATTTAAAGATCATGTCTCCTGTTTGGTTTGGTTTCGTTTGGTTTTTGGGTTTTTGTGGTTTGGGTTTTTTTTTTTAATTGTATGCAGAAAGTATAAATTGCAGAAGTTAGGAACAGCTTGCAGGTTGACTTAATCTTCCTTTATTCATGTCTACCGGATAGTACTCTTAGTCTTTTGGTTTATCTTTTGCT
>NW_020799278.1:97882-99866 GCF_003259725.1 Athene cunicularia | reverse complement strand
GGCTCTTCTAGGAGCTCCAAAGACCACTGGGACAACCCATGGTTGCAGCACGAATCATGGTGCCGTGTTAGGGAGACTTTATCCAGGGAAATCATTTAAAACCACACCACTCTAAAACCTTGTGTTGCAGAGGAGAAGAAATGAATCTCTAATATATCTTTCCCAAGGGAACATCAAAGTTGCCCATAACGAGGAGAAACACCTTTTAGAAACGCTTTTACCTCTTCCTCCTCGAAGTGATTTGCTTTATGGAGGAGCAAACCACCTCTCTAAAACTTGGTGCAGAGACCCATGGGCAATCTAGAGTAGCCATCCATAAAATATCACAGAATCACAGAATCTACTAGGTTCAAAAGGACCCTGAAGATCCTCTAGTCCAACTGTTAACCCAGCACTGACAGTTCCAAATGTCAATCTTCCAACTGACATCTCCGCACAAGAGAGAGAAAGAGCTGCAGGACCGGGGCTCTGCTCTCTGCTCTTCCACAGCACTACCAGGGTGTCCAGACACGCAATTTTCTTGCACCAACCCATCACCGAGCTCAGTTGCAGGCGCCTGTGCTGCGCCGGCAGAGCCAGCTTTGCTTTTACCTTTCTGTTTCTTCTTTCACTACGGCGTACTGGGTTGACTGACGGCTCGACCTCTGCTCCTGCACCTTCTCGCTGCCCTCCAGCTCCTGCTCCAGGGAGGAGCTGGTGCTGCCTTCCCTGCTGACATTGCTGCTCCTCCCGGGGCTGTTCTCCGTGGAAGCCCTCGGCGACTCAGTGTTCTGCTTCAGGGTCTGCAGCTTGGCCAGAGGGATGATATCGCAGTTCTGCGGCCGATGCCACACTGTCCTCTGCGTGGTGGCATTGTAGTAGTAGAAACGGGAGGTGTTGGGGTCGAAGAGCTCCCACCACTGGTTTTCATTCGTGCGTTTGATCCGCACCCCAGCGGGGGGGTCCCACACGCACTCCCCCGTGATGAGGTTGGCGTACATGCGCTCCCGGGTTCGAGGCTCGATGATTTCCACCCATTCCAGCCTGAAGGAGAACAAACAGAGAGAGAGAGAGAAAGACGTCAAGGAGATGATCTTTGAAGGTCCCTTCCAACCCATTCAACAATTCAACGCTTGCAGCGAGCGCTCGCAGCGTCTGGGGAGGCAGGACGGAGCGGAAGAGTGGCTTGGGTGAGGACAGCAACTCTTTCTTCCTCTCCCATCGACGCTGAGTCCCGCAGCTCTATTTACACTAAACAGAGTATCTGCAGAGGGGAATTCAGCAAGTCTGCAAGCCAGCTAAAACACACGCTCAGGTTACAGCACCCCAGCCTTCACCCCAGCTCACGGCTTCCACCCCGAGCCCTCTGCGTTTTAATCTGAACTCTTTGGGACACAGACCCGGCAGCTGCAATGTCCTCGGCACAATGTCGGCGGTGAAAGGCAGCAGGGAGGTGAGAAACCGGCGGGACAGAGCCCAGCTGGAGGCACCAACCTGGCGATGAACTTACTTCTTCTGCAAGACCACCCCGCAGCTCCGCGCTGCTGCCCAGACAACCAAGCCCGGCAGCATTTGCCCATGCGAGATTTGAAGGTGATGGCTTCACCCCCCTCAGCAGCGCCGCTCCCCAGCACGAACCCCAGTGTGCTGGCGCCGGGCTCCTGCGTGGCTCTGCCAACACCCCTCCCCTCCGTCTCGATTTCAACACCGGGCGAAGGCGCCAGCTCTGCGGCGCATGCGCCTCACCCCCAGCACCTTCCCCAAACCACCGCCCCGACACAGCGCGGCTCAGTGATAACCACGGCCTGCACCAACCCTGGAACCCAACTGTGGGAGGGACGGGGCCAGCGAGGACTGAACAGACCTGACTGTGTCCTGGGCTCTGTGTGGAGGCATGGAACGGAATGGAACGGAACAGAACAGAATAGAATAGAATAGAATAGAATAGAATAGAATAGAATAGAATAGAATAGAATAGAATAGAATAGAATAGAATAGAATAGAA
>NW_020799278.1:95525-97832 GCF_003259725.1 Athene cunicularia | reverse complement strand
TGGCCTTGAACCCTTCCAGGGAGGGGGCAGCCACAGCTTCTCTGGGCAGCCTGTGCCAGGGCCTCACCACCCTCACAGGGGAGAATTTCTGCCTTAGATCTGATCTAAATCTCCCCTCTTTCAGCTTAAAACCATTCCCGTTGTCCTATCCCTCCCTCCGATGACGAGTCCCTCCCCCCTTTCCTGCAGCCCCTTTCAGCCCTGGGGGGGCCGCTCTAAGGTCTCCCCGGAGCCTTCTCTCCTCCAGCTGAACCCCCCAACTCTCCCAGCCTGTCCTCACAGGGGGTGCTCCAGCCCCCCCCAGCATCTCCATGGCCTCCTCTGCCCCCGCTCCAGCAGGTCCGTGTCCTTCTGCTGTTGGTGCCCCAGAGCTGGACCCAGCCCTGCAGGGGGGTCTCATGAGAGTAGAGTAGAGAGGGAGAATCCCCTCCCTAGAACAGAATAAAATGGAATGGAATAGAGTAGACTAGACTAGAATATTATGTTCTCAGCTGGAAGGGACCTACAGTGATCATCTAGTCCAACTGCTTGACCACTTCAGGGCTGATCAAAAGTTAATGTATGTTGTTTAGGATATTGTCCCAATGCCTCTGAAACACCGACAGAGGCATTGACCAGGGGGTCAAGGAAGCCTGTTCCCGTGTTTGACGACCCCCTCTGTAAAGAAATGCTTCCTAATGTCCAGCCTAAACCTCCCCTGGAGCAGCTTTGAACCATTCCCACATGTCCTGTCACTGCATACCAGGGAGATCAGCTACATGCTGCTCAGTGCCCTCTCTGCACCTTTATTAGATTAGCAGTCAGTCTCACGCTGGTCTCTGCATAAAGTGTGGAGCTCATCACCAAAATATGGAGCAGAAAATGAGGTTTAACCTTCCTCCCATCGTCCTGTCCGCTGCTGAGCTAAGGGCCAGGCACCATCAGCTCAACAGGGTGACCCAGCTCACTCAGAAACACAGCGAAGGGGTTTATTGAAATCATAAAGCAGTAAACGGAGCTTAAAAATGCAAAAGAGGATTAAAAAAAGTCATCAACTAAAAGAACAGACAATTAAACCAATTTTCCAGATTACCCCAAACACTGCAGGTGTCACCATTTGCTAACCCAGGGGCTACCTGAAGCTTACAGGCAGCCACATCTTATTCAGATTCTTCCTTTTTGTGTGGGCTTATGTAAAAAGGTGCAAGAGATGTTCGTATTAATGAAAATTTCTTGCCTGGAATTTGTCCTTGTCTGCATTTACAAGCCTGTTAAGAAAGGTATAGAAATAGATAAGGAAAAAAAGCCCCCAGTGTGCTAAGCGGAGCTTATCAAACTAGGTGGCATTTAAAACTGACACATTCAGTGAGTCAGACAAGTGACAGATCCCATCTCGCTGCCTTTTACTGGGAGCGAGTCCCCTGTGGGCTTTTCAGAAATGCCCAATTTGCTCAAGCACTTGCAAGGAAAAAAGTCCTCGGAGTGGAGGGGGGGGGGCAATTACCTGCCCCCCTGGCAGCCGGAGATGCTGGCAGCCTTGGCCTCAAGCCCTTCAGCTGGTCCAGCTCATCTTCCAACTTGATTTAAACCGATTTGGATTGAAAAAAAAAAAAAAGAGAGTGGGCATTTCGGGTGCCAGAGGTTCGCAGCTTTGAACAAACGTACCAAAATGATGAAAATGTCTCCACCACTTCTTGGCATGGGGAGAAAAAGCCACTGTTAAGCCTCTCCTTGCAGAACAGAGACTAAAAGCACTTGGAGATGTAGAAATCATATACCATGCCTCCTCTCACTCTGCAAAACTCAGACCTAACGAGCAGCCTTAATGAAGCACGACACTACAGCTGGAGGCCAACCCAAGCTCTGCAGAGTTAAATATTTTCCCCAGGTTTCCACTGAAGGCTTTAATTTGGGTCTGAGCATGATGCACCGACCCAGTATTTTCCACTGAAATGCTTTTGGCCCTAGAATGATGCCAGCGCTCGGCCCCCAGTTTTAATGTTTCTCTTCGACCACCTTGGTTTAAAATAACCTCCATGGTGGTAAGAGCAGCTGCTTCAGCAGAGCTTTGGATCTTCCTACCAAGAAACTCTTGGGCTATCTGCATCAGGGAGGAATAAAAAGTCCTTCATCCAGGGTTCCTCTAGGGTGAAACAAGAGCTCAAGGGATCCACAGGGAAGCAAAGATAGACTGGACTAGACTAGACTAGACAGGATAGGATCGGATAGGGAGGATAGGGTAGGATAGGATAGGATGGGATAGGATAGGATAGGATAGGATAGGATAGGATAGGATAGGATAGGATAGGATAGGATCTGTCTCTTATA
>NW_020799278.1:66790-95475 GCF_003259725.1 Athene cunicularia | reverse complement strand
GGATAGGATAGGATAGGATAGGATAGGATAGGATAGGATAGGATAGGATAGGATAGGATAGGATAGGATAGGATAGGATAGGATGGGATGGGATAGGATAGGATGGGATGGGATAGGATAGGATGCGATAGGATAGGATGGGATAGGTTAGGATAGGATAGGATGGGATGGGATGGGATGGGATGGGATGGGATGGGATAGGATAGGATAGGATAGGATAGGATAGGATAGGATAGGATAGGATGGGATGGGATGGGATGGGATGGGATGGGACGGGACGGGACGGGACGGGACGGGACGGGACGGGACGGGACAGGACAGGACAGGACAGGACAGGATAGGATAGGATAGGATAGGATAGGATGGGATAGGACAGACCCACAGAGCTTGAAAAATGTAAAGGTCTGTTTGGACCCAACAGAACTGGATCCTCATGGGCTATAAACCAGCCAAGGTAAAACCCTGCAGCACCTCAAAAGAAAAAGTTAGTACGTTCAGGAAATGCAGGACCTTTTGTCCTCGAGTCCTTAATTTCCTCTTGGTTTTTACTGCGAATTATCAACTTAATAACGCCAGGCAGTGTCTGCGCTTACAGGTCCACTCTCGCTGCATCATTATTTTCCCTGCTGTTGGAGAAGAAGAAATTTAGTGTTCACGTTTCTCCTTCCTCTACAGTCTTTTAATTTACTGGGGTAATTCGTCAACTCAAGCAGCTCAATATGCAAAGCAGGGGATCAATAGTCAAGGGGTACCCTCCTCAGCCCCGTGCTGGGCGGCTGAAAGGGAGAACAGCAAAAATCTTCCATCAGATACACAAATCTGAGATTCATCTGCCTGAAAGCCAAAGAAAATCCAGGTGTCTGGAGAGGCTGGACCTCTGGCACAGACCGGGAAGCTGATGTACCCGTGCGATAGCAAATGTGGAGAGAAAAACCCACAGGACTAGGAGACAGGGCTCTGATAAAGGCTTGTCTTATCCCAGATCCTACCTTGTTTTTGCAAAAAACCCTCCCCTGTTGCAATTTTTTTCCCCAGAAGTGCAAACCTCAGGGCTAAAATTCCTGAGTATTTCCCCAAAACAGGGTCCGCATTGAGTATTTCTGAGGTACGAGGCCAGCAGCGGGGCTAACAGGTAGGTGTGCAACGTGCTGCTGGCATAGGTCCAGCACAACTAATCGGGGTACCAGATGCAGTCTTGGCCTAGAATTACCATTGTTATTTACTGCGTCAGCCAAAAAACCTGCTTGATGGGTAGTGGAGAAGTCTGCTGCAAGCTCTGGCAGCCAAAGAGACTCAGACCTACCTCAAGGTAGCACTGTGCAGTAATCTAAATTTAAATAGCCCGTTGAGTATGGTCCAAGGCAGCGCAGAGCTTATTGCTGTCGGGTTAAAGGGATTTATAACCGATGCAGGAGAGTGGAAGGTGCCCGGCGAGCCTCAGACTCACGGTGCCGACAGGAAAACCTTCACCTCATCATAAAGGGAAGGCTCCAAAAAGCCCCAGACTCGCCAAAAATCAATTTTAAACTTGCGCTGCCCAGAAAAGGAGCCCAGCTGATGCTCGGATGAGAATTCTGGAAATGCAAAGCCCGCTGAAATGAACCCTGGACTTAGTTTAACTTTGTAACTTTATTCAAAAACCCACCAGAATCAACTGAACTTCAAGTCACAGACGCCTTATTTTGCTGTTTAAGGAGAGGACCCCCACCCTGAACTGCCCTAGGGAGGAGATCTGGTCCTGCAACAACGGTGCTCTGCATTCCCTCCTCCACCCCAGAGCAACACGGGATCGGAAACGCAGCGAGAAAGCAGCCGGGAGAGAACAAGCACCCTCCTCGCCTCGTTGCTGTAGAAACCCTGCAAGGACATCCTGCTGGTTTAAGTCCCCCGACCATCTCTTTCAGCTGTTTCCACCACGCGCCCCACCGGTTTAATTGTCACGGCACCAGTTGCTGCGTATTTAATGCGTGGCAGTGCCATCTCCTTGGAAACCCTTTTTTTAAAAAAAAAATTATTTAGGCTGAACATAGGGAAAGCTGAAAGGATGCTCGGGGGATGCTGTCGGTCACCTCCTGAGGGACCACGGGCACGAGTGCGATGAGGAACCTCCCACGAGGGTCAAGCTGTGATGCAGAATGATCATAGAGCCATCAAATGGTTTTGGTTGGGAGGGACCTTAAAGATCCTCTAGTTCCACCCCCCTGCCCCGGGCAGGGCCACCTTCCACCAGTCCAGGTTGCCCAAAGCCCCGTCCAACCTGGCCTTGAACCCTGCCAGGGAGGGGGCAGCCACAGCTTCTCTGGGCAGCCTGTGCCAGGGCCTCACCCCCCTCACAGGGGAGAATTTCTGCCTTAGATCTAACCTAAATCTCCCCTCTTTCAGCTTAAAACCATTGCCCCTTGTCCTATCCCTCCCCCCTGATGACGAGTCCCTCTCCCCTTTCCTGCAGCCCCTTTCAGCCCTGGGGGGCCGCTCTAAGGTCTCCCCGGAGCCTTCTCTGCTCCAGCTGAACCCCCCAACTCTCTCAGCCTGTCCTCACAGGGGGTGCTCCAGCCCCCCCAGCATCTTCGTTGCCTCCTCTGGCCCTGCTTGAGCAGGTCCGTGTCCTTCTGCTTTTGGTGCCCCCAGAGCTGGACCCAGCACTGCAGGGGGGTCTCACAGAGCGGAGCAGAGGGGCCCAATCCTCTCCCTCCACCCGCTGGCCACACTGCTCTGGATGCAGCCCAGGACATGGTTGGCTTTCTGGGCTACCAGTGCATGTTGCTGGCTCACAGTCAGTTTTTCATCAACCAGCCCCCTCAAGTCCTTCTCCGCAGGGCGGCTGCTCTCCATCCCCTCCTCGCCCAGCCTGGATTTGTGCTTGGGATTGCCCCGACCCATGGGCAGGACCTTGCACTTGGCCTTCAGCTTGACACATTCCACCTCTCCAGCCTGTCCAGGTCCCTCTGGATGGCACATCCCTTCCTTCCAGCCTGTCGACCTCACCACACAGCTCGGTGTCACCAGCAAAGTTGCTGAGGGCGCCTCGATCCCACTGTCCATGTCACCAACAGAGATGTTAAACTGGTCCCAACACCGACCCCTGAGGACGCCACTTGTCACTGCTCTCCACTCGGACATCGGAGCCATTGACCACAAAGATGGTTCATAACACAAACCCCAGGGTGTGGGGGCCATCAGAGGCCTAACAGCACTCGTGTTGATATAAGTTGGGTTTTAATGAGCCAGAATTTCTATCATTAAGGTTAATGTGGCCTCAGAGAGCCACAGAGGCTCCTTGGGCAACTTGGGTGTTGCTTGCTGAGTGACCCATCGCTCAGTGTCACCCGTGCCTCACCCAGCCGTCACTCCAGAAAAACCTCCTCTGTATCCCTCCTGACACCGCAGCAATTAACACCATGAGCCAATCCGATTAGGAGAAGCTTAAATTTCAAAGTGTTTTATACTTAAAATGACTTAGTATTTATTGATAACTGCAGTTACGAGGGTAAAAATAGCCGAGCAAGCATCTTTCTGTATCAGAGCATAATGGGGTCAGAAGCCCGCATCGATTTGGCAGGCGTCTCGGTCAGAAAGAAGCAGCTCAGAGCAAGGACCTCTGTGTAACTAGAGAGGGAAGAAGCTGGATTTTATTTTATTTTTTTTTTAAGCTCTTGAACCCTCCGAGAAGGAGCAAACTATGCCCAGGAAGATCAAACAGCATCAGTTTTATCCAGACTTGAGGCTTCAGGTTAACAGATCAACAGCAATTTAAATTCCTGCTCCTCGGGGAGGTTTTGAAGACCTGGCCCAAACCTATCTTAGAAGAGCAAGACCAAGGCACTTGGAAGCAGCTCTACAGCACTTGAGGTGCTTTGCTCCCCAAATCTCTCACCTTTGGGTGATCACTTTGGCATGTTGCATTCCAGATCCACACATGGCCAAGAACAAAAATCCCCCTGTTAGTGCACAATCCCACGGAGAAGATGATTCCCATCTCATTCCCAGCCTTCAAATTAAAAATGTAAAAATTAAATTAATCACAGAATCATGGAATGGTTTGGGTCGGAAGGGACCTTTAGAGGTCATCAAGTCCAACCCCTCTGCCATGGGCAGGAACATCTTCAACCAGATCAGGTTGCTCAGAGCCCCGTCCAACCTGGCCGTGAATGTTTCCAGGGATGATCTACAATCTATAATCTACAATCTGTGTTGCTTTTATTTTTAAACAGCCTGGCTCTGAGCAGAACAATTTGCCTTATTATTACGCAGATTCTTTTAATTTATTATGCACGTTATTTTGCAGGAATATTTTACTTAAAAAAAATAAATTATTTCAGCCACCAGAAACACGTAGTTCCTTGGTGTCAAGCCTTAGAAAGCCCAGGCTGATGAACGCAGGCACAGCACAGATACAGAACTGCTGAGCATCAGCAATAAAACAGTATTAACTGTAGGTAGGTAATAGTGAGCAGAGTATCAAAGTGTTTGGGAGCTGGGGCTTTTTTTCTGCACAAGTAATTTTAGTGCCAATGAACATTTTTACAAAAATATGTCATTGACCTGAAAGGTATAATACTTCTTCACTATCTGGCCTGATCGATGCAGGCAGAAGTGCTTCGAAGTGATTGAAGAAATCAGGGCAGGCTACCAAAGGAGCAGAGCTCCTTGCGACGGCAGCTGGAGCTGGCAGAGAAGCTTTGAGTGAGATGGAGCTATCAAAAAACAAAAATCCAGCTTTTCCCACCGAGCAGGAGTTACCTGCTTAGGGTACAGGTGCTGAGCTGGGGGGTTGTTAAATGGAGAAGCAACGTGCCACGAGGGCTGACCAGTGTGTGGATCCGTAGCCAGCCACGGAGACCAGGCAAACAGCTTCTGCCTGTCCACTGTTTGCTCCCCCGGAAAGCCAAACCACGAAATCGCTGTGCTGCCCGCAGACGCCGGTCCTCACCCGCCCACCACCCGCCTACGGAGTGATGCCGATAGATGAGCCCCCAAACCGGGCACGCTCCCCCCAGAATCCTGAGAACTGTGTGACGGCTTGACTCCAGTTGCCCTCCACCCACCACACCACAGTAAAGGTCCTTGGGCAAATCTCTTGTGACGGTCACCAAATAATTTCAGTTCACCTCCCTCACAGGGAGCAAGGCTGGACCACGTCACCACATCTTCTACACGGGGGTAGAAGAGCAGTTGCCACAGCTCAGCGGGTACAAGAATCATCAAATTGTGGTTTGGGGTGGGAGGGACCTTAAAGCCCATCCAGTGCCACCCCCTGCCCCGGGCAGGGCCACCTTCCACTAGCCCAGGTTGCCCAAAGCCCCGTCCAACCTGGCCTTGAACCCTGCCAGGGAGGGGGCAGCCACAGCTTCTCTGGGCAGCCTGTGCCAGGGCCTCACCCCCCTCACAGGGGAGAATTTCTGCCTTAGATCTGATCTAAATCTCCCCTTTTTTACTTTAAAACTGTTCCCCCTTGTCCTATCCCTCCCCCCTGATGACAAGACACTCCCCCCTTTCCTGCAGCCCCTTTCAGCCCTGGGGGGGGGTGCTCTAATGTCTCCCCGGCACCTTCTCTTCCCCAGCTGAACCCCCCAACTCTCTCAGCCTTTCCCCCCAGCAGAGCTGCTCCAGCCCTCGGACCATTCCCGTGTCCCTCCTCCGGCCCCGCTCCAGCAGCTCCGTGTCTGTCCTGTGCTGGGGACCCCAGAGCTGGACGCGGGGCTCCGGGGGGTCTCACCAGAGGGGAGCAGAGGGGGACAATCCTCTCCCTCGACCTGCTGGCCACGCTGCTTGGGACACAGCCCAGCTTACAGTTGGCTGTCTGGGCTGCGAGGGCACATTTGCTGGGTCATGTCCCATGTTTTATCCACCAGTACCCCCAAGTCCTTCTCCTTGGGGCTGCTCTCCCTCCCTCCCTCCTTGCATCCCCCAGCTTCCAGGGGTATTGCAGATTATGCCAACCCAGGTGCATGAAATAGTTTAAGTGTGTCAAAGCCCAGAATTCACCACTTTTGGGTAGAGAGGACAACTTTGGTGCCATGAAATTAGACATTAACGGCTCAATAAACCTTTGCGCCAGGGCACTTCTGTAACAGGGGGAAGGGGCAGCTCCCATTTAGGACTTCTAAACTTAAAATTAACGATTCCCCCCTCCTTTTTAAACATATTAACACCTCCGTCCTTAGAGTTTCTCCCATTTCTGCACACTCCCCCCCAGCACAGACTCTTATCTTTGCCCATCCCTGGAGCAACTGGCCCACCAGCACAGTCCAGGTGGGTCCAGGTTCTCTCCATGCACAGGCACCACCCAGCGACCACCATGAGATTTAAAGCTGTTGAGACCACAAACCCATCACCTAAAGCTCCTGCTCAAGCTTTCGCAGGGCCGCGCAGCTGGGTCGGCTCCCGCTCAGCTGTCTGCAGAGTCCTGTGTCAGGGCACGATGGATTTTTTTGTCACTCAGATGCACGAGCACCTCACGCAGCCACCGATCGATGCGCTGCGTGGTCCCTGGGCCACCGCCAGCCAGCCTGCAAACTGCTGAGCAAGGCAGGGAGAAAGCTCTTCATCACAAACGGCATCCAGAGAAGGGCTTTTCTGTTTGCTCAGCCTTCGGAGCTGCTTCTCCTGACAAAGAAGCTGCTTGTGTTAATGATGTTTCTGGAGGAACAACAGCAGCCGGCTGTGGCTTGTGTGACAACCGGAGTTTTGCTGCTTTTTCATGCTAATGAAGCCTTAGAGAATCGTGGAATGGTTTGGGTTGGAAAAGACCTTTAAAGGTCGTCTAGTCCAACATCCCTGCAATGATCAGGGACATCTTCAACCTGATCAGGTTGCTCTGAGCCCTGTCCAACCCGACCTTCAATGTTTCCAGGGATGGGGCATCGACCACCTCTCTGGGCAACCTGTGCCAGTGTCTCACCACCCATATCATAAAAAATGTCTTATTTCTGATCAACCTTAGAAACGGTGAGCGCATCAGCCAGCAGGAAAGCCTTGGAGCCAGCATCTCCGCTCCCTTTCCCTGCCAATCCCGATTAAATGAAAGTTTTGCCTGTCTTTTTCCAAGCCGTAAGGTTCGAGATCCCGCTCTCCCAGCACGGGAACGGACCCCCCACTACCCACAAAATCAACCCTTATTAACTTCTCCTGACAGCCTCATCATGTGCCCCACGCTATCATATTCCTGCCGTCGACCGGCGCCGCGATAGTTACATCACGTCTAATCTTCGCCGCATCAGCCTGCTAACCTTCCCTTGACATTGCAAAGAAAGTCAGATCCCTTCCTCATCAAAGCAGCGTGGCGTTAATACACACAGCCGATGGCTCTTGCCTGCCAGAGCAGGATTTTCATTTTTTTTTTTTTTATTTTATTTGAAAGGGATGAGCAAAGGCTCAGGCCAATATACAACTGATTCGCTTTGATAGAAAAGTTGTTTATTTCCTAAGGTGGCTTTAGAGTTCAATCTCTGCTTTGTCAGCAATTTCCCCTTTGCTGAAATTACTGCGGATACATGTCAGGACGGAGAGAGGTCTTTGTTTATTTTCTCCCACTGTCCTGAAATAGCTATTGCCTAGCAGGGGATGCAGTGCTGCTGGCAGTCACGTGCTGGATTTCTTTCCAGATCCTTACAAGCTGCAAGGTTCGGGGTATTTATGTAGTTATGGATCAAGGCCAGGAGCTGCCGGAGTATCGGACTGGATCCTGAGCTCTGATTTTTCCTGACGTTCTCCCCTCTTCCCATATGGATGGATGAAAAATGAGACATGACCCAGCAACGTGAGCTCGCAGCCCAGAAAACCACCCGTGTGCTGGGCTGCACCCAGAGCAGGGGGGGCAGCAGGGCAAGGGGGGGATTCTCCCCCTCTGCTCCGCTCTGGGAGACCCCTGCAGGGCTGGGTCCAGCTTTGGGGGCACCAACAGCAGAATCACAGAATCACCTAGGTTGGAAAAGACCTTGAAGGTCATCTAGTCCAGAAGGACACAGACCTGCTTGAGTGGGGCCAGAGGAAGCCATGAAGATGCTGGGGGGGCTGGAGCACCCCCTGTGAGGACAGGCTGGGAGAGTTGGGGGGTTCAGCTGGGGAAGAGAAGGCTCCGGGGAGACCTTAGAGCGGCCTCCCAGGGCTTAGAGGAGGTTGATAAGAAAGACAGAAGCTTTCGTAGAGCCTGTAGTGACAGAAAAAGGGGTTAATGGTTTTAAACTAAAAGAAGGGAGATTCAGATGAGATCTAAAGAAGAAAATTTTTATGATGAGGGTGGTGAGACACTGGACCAGGTTGCCCAGAGAGGTGGTCGATGCCCCATCCCTGGAAACATTCAAGGCCAGGTCGGACGGGGCTCGGAGCAACCTGACCTGGTTGAAGATGTCCCTGCCCATGGCAGGGGGTTGGACTAAATGACCTTCAAAGGTCCCTCCCACCCCAAACCATTCCATGATTCTATGGGCAGACTAAAACCAACCCGCTGTACTCAGAGTTCTCCACCAGGTCAAAAGGCAGCAGCACAAGCTACACGTTGAAGTCTGAAGGGATGCAGGAGCGGTGGGTAAGTGCAGCTAGAGATGACTGCTCTCACCTGACCTGCTTTATGCATTGAACAAGGTCTGAATCTGCATGCTTTTGAATTCATGGAATCAAACCACTGCTTGTTGGTTTAAAAACATCAACTACACTGACGCTGTTTTCTAAATTTACAGATTTGTCACCTCAGAGATGGGTCTCAAAAAAATGAAGCAGATTTGCCACATCAGTCCTCTGAACATCATCAGTAAATCTCAAAATTTCAAACTTTTTCCATCAAACATGTCTTCAAGTGCTTACTGACTGCTCCCAGCATCTCCGGATTCAAACTATATTCTTTGCTATGAAAAACCATTCCTAATTTACTTGAGCAGGTAGAATGGAAAGGAACTATGGGGAAATAAAAAATATCATAAAAACAAGGTGCCAGAAATTTCAAGCTCACTTAAGAAACCAGGAAAAGCAGAGAAGAACCAAGACCACAGGGGCGTGACGGGGACGCAGAGCTCACTCCAGACCGCTGTTGAGTGTTGAAGGCCACCACGAGGATGCTCAGGAGGAGGAGCTGGGGCTCAGATGTCATCCCAGACTACTTGTATCATCCATCACCATGGCCAAACACAGCCCCAACCACCCTGTCACTGCTCTGTCTCCAGTGGTAGCCCTTTTGTAGGATAAAGACTTGCACAAACTAGACATTCCCAGGGCATGTCTCTCCCACCCTCCTTGACCACTCTCCTCCCTACAGCTCACCATCTCCTTCCAGAGCAGATGATGAGCTTCAGGGGAACAGGCTATGGAAGCGTTTCTACGAGTGTCAGAGCCTCTTCTACTCCATGCGATCCTCAGACATTTCTTATTTTTTAGATTGGAAGTCAGAATGGTTTTAACTTTTTTTGGAGTTAGATACGAGCATGCAGACGTTCCCCAAAATATTTCATCACTGCATTCCCACAGAATCACCTCAGTTGGAAAAGACCTTGAAGGTCATCTAGTCCAGAAGGACACAGACCTGCTTGAGTGGGGCCAGAGGAAGCTTCAAACAATTAGTGCCACGACAAAGGCTCGTTAATGAGCATGACGCCGCGAGTCCTGATCCTGCGTACAGGTTTTTGGGGCTGTTTGTATGAAGGAGAGGCGTTCCTCGAGCAGAGGGACGCTGTGGATAACTCAGCTTTGTGCGCCAACCTCCACAAACCCCAGCTCTCCTACGTCTCCGGCAGTCTGCACGCCCCTGCTGAAAAATTACTGCCCTAGAAGATATTTTTGGGTCTAAAGCCAGAGCGATCAATGTCTCCGGAAGACATGAAAGAGAAGATGAGACTGTTGCCCCCAGGCTCGTAAGTCTAACTCGTTACCTCCCGCTTTTGTTTCTGGTAATAAAGTGAACAAAAAAGACGTTCCAGGAAGAAATGGAGCTGCAGTTCTCCTCCCACGGCCGCGCTGGAGGAGGAAAGCACACTGCAAGATAGGGACAGAGTACAGAAATGTATAAATAACTTCTCCAAGTTGCACAACAACCACCTACTCCGTTCAGAAATTAAAAAAAAAAACCCAAAAAACAAAACCTCATACTCCTTCTCTGGAAGTGCGGTTCAACTTGCACCAGAAAAAGGACCGGGAAAATGAGTGTAAACAAGTGATCCTCAGCGAGCCTGGATTTTTTTTCCTTCATGACCTCCAGTGAACGTGGGGAGCTCCAGGGATCGAAGGAAGCGAAGCAGAGCTGGGGAGCCCAAGCAACTCGCTCGGGAGAAGACAAGATGCCACCTAGCAAGCAAGTGTGGGAAAAATGAATTTCGGTTTAACGGCACTGAATCACTCTGTTTCATAGACTCATCGAAGGGTTTGGGTTGGAAACGACCTTTGAAGGTCACCTAGTCCAACCCTCGAGATGAGCAGGGACATCTTCAACCAGGTCAGGTTGCTCAGAGCCCCGTCCAACCTGACCTTGAATGTTTCCAGGGATGGGGCATCGACCACCTCTCTGGGCAACCTGGCCCAGTCCCTCACCGCACCCTCACAGTTAAAAAAACATCTTCCTTAGACCTAATCTAAATCTTCCCTCTTTCAGTTAAAAAGTTTAAACCTTTAAGCAAGCAGGATCTTTTTCTTTTCAACACCAGCCTGCTACGCCATACGTTACACGAGCTTTGAGGATCCTTTTTCCTGCTGCGTGGGGGGTGCTTAAAGGCACCGCAAACACCTTGCGCTCGGTGCTGCATCATCCCAGCCACCCCTTTTGCCGTTTAAAGCCTGATGACAGCGCCGCATAGAAAACCATCGGGTATTTCAGTCGTCTGGAGGGAATTTGGCAGCTGAAAAATGAGCGGCATGACGCTGCAGATCGCTCGCTTTTTTTTTTTTTTTTTCTTTCTGCAGACAGCCAGCAAGGCGGGTTTGAGAGATGCTGGTTTGGAGACTGCTGCTCACACAGCTGTGCTGGAAGAGGTACGCAGGGGCAACAGAGCACGACAAGACCCACTAAACTTCCCCTAAGTCATCTGGTGCCTTTTATTTGCTGGCGATACGAACATGAGATTTGCGACTCAGGAGTAATTTGCACTCTAAACTACACACCCAAAGTAATTCCTGGCCCTGGTTAAACTGGGGCAACGCGTATTTAGATACATCGTCGCTGCAGGCAGTTCACTTGAAATGTTTTCTGAGAAAGCTCCTGGGCCACTTGCTCCCAGCTAGCCAGGCTCTTCTTCAGCGCTTCTGAAAGCCAAACCACGGGGGAGTATTTTTGCATAGGTCTAAGACTCCCAGCTCTCTCTGCCAGCTTGACACTGGGAACTACAGCTCTTGCCAGCTCCATTTTTTTTTTTTTTTTTTCCCCTGAAGAAATAGATATCTGGATAACCTGGAATGCTGCTTTTAAATATTAATATTACAATCACTATGGGAACTGCAGAGACCTTGCAGAAGCCTTTGCTTCTTTGCAAAGGTCTGCTCGAGCAACAAAGGGCGAGTACAAATGAAATTAGTCCTCCCTAATCACAGGCGAGCTGTGAGAAAAACCTTGTAAAA
This sequence comes from Athene cunicularia, assembly GCF_003259725.1. Classification (NCBI taxonomy): domain Eukaryota; kingdom Metazoa; phylum Chordata; class Aves; order Strigiformes; family Strigidae; genus Athene; species Athene cunicularia. The sequence continues at coordinate 83,940 of NW_020799278.1, read as the reverse complement.
CACAGAAGGAACAAACTGAAGCGCTGCTGTTTGCTCAAGATTTTGGTTCATGCGCAGGGGCTGCCTTGCCCACGCAGGGCAGGGAAACGTGCACCTCCCTCCAGTCGAGATAGAGCATCAATGGAGAGCACTGCGGCTGGACAGGAGCCAGAGTGTGCCCAGGGGCCAAGGGGGGCAACGGCATCCTGGCTGGTGTCAGCACTGGCGTGGCCAGCAGGGACAGGGAAGGGATCTGAGCCCTGGGCTCGGCACTGGGGAGGCCGCCCCTCGCTGAGGGGGTTCAGTTCTGGGCCCCTCACCCCAAAAAGGCCATTGAGTGACTCGAGCGTGGCCAGAGAAGGGCAACGGAGCTGGGGCAGGGTCTGGAGCACAGGTCTGCTGGGGAGCGGCTGGGGGAACTGGGGGGGTTCAGTCTGGAGAAGAGGAGGCTGAGGGGAGACCTCCTGGCCCTTGGCAACTCCCTGCCAGGAGGGGGCAGAGAGGGGGGATGAGTCTCTGGAGCCAAGGCCCCAGCGCCAGGCCCCGAGGGAATGGCCTCAAGCTGCCCAGGGCAGGGTCAGGCTGGCTCTGAGGAAGGATTTCTGTGCAGAAGGGGGTGTTGGGCGTTGGAATGGGCTGCCCAGGGCAGGGGGGAGTCCCCGGGATCCCTGGAGGGGTTGAAGAGTCGGGCTGAGCCAGCGCTGAGGGGTCTGGGGGAGTTGGGAACGGTCAGGGGGAGGGTCATGGTGGGGCTGGAGGAGTTCAAGGGCTTTTCCAACCCAGATGATTCTGGGATCCTGTGACTGTCTCTGCCGAGGTTTCTGCGCAGTTGACGGCTGAGCGAGTCCATCCCACCCAAAACCCATCCAGATGCAGGGAGAGCAAAGATTCAGCCTGGAGCTGATGCCCGATGCCCAGAGGGAGCACGGTGGGAGCCCAGCGGGGGATCTGTGGGAAGGACGGGGGTGCTTGCACAAAGGGTCAGGGTTGGGCTGGATGAGCTGCAAAGGGCTTTTCCAACCCAGACATTTCTGTGATCATTTCAACATGCTGCCTCCACCCCACTGTGACCTGACTCCACCAGGCACTCCAGAGCTGAGACCCAAGAGAGACATCTGATGTTCTCCAAGTGTTGGACCGAGCACCATCTCAGAGCTCCCAAGCCAGAACCCCCCATCCCAGCTGCAATATCCCACTTCCACTAGGAATCAAAAATCCCTGAGTTTTGGGATGAGATTCACCCCCAGAGATCTCAGGCTTAACAGTAAGGAACAGTCTCTAGGAGGCCAGGAGGCTGTCTCACAAGTATCTCTGCTCGCAGACACTCCCACAGAGGTTTCTCAGCCTTTCTGCCCCGAGTGTAGATAAAACAGCATATAACAACACCGCGGTGTAACCCACCGCCCGATCTAACCCCCCTGCTCACTCCCACAAGACCTGTTGGATGAAGCCAAGCAGCCCCCGGAACTTCAGCCCCTCTCAGTATATACAAAATAGTGTCCCAGTAGGAAAACGAGACTAGGTAGTTTCCATTTCCATCTTTGTCTCTGTTCCCATAGAAACTAAACTAAAATGGAGACAGTAAAAGAAAATTAAAGCTTCAATAAAGGAATCTACTAGGAAATGGCACGTGAGTGGGTGTGGGGAATAGCTGATGGATAAACATGGAGAGAAAGAAGCAACCAAAAATAAGGCCGTAGCAGGAAGGCTAAATTCAAATATGAGGGTTGTTCCCACATTAAAGTCTTTCTTATTTGAGGAGAAAACTGAATGAATAAACTGTGTCAAAAAAAAAAAAAAAAAAAAAAAAGAGTCTAGAAAGCTGCCAGAAAGCAGATAACACAAACAGGCAGAGATGAATCAAGTGTCTGCATGAAAGTAGGAAATTCACCGGCTTGACCTCAAGCTTCTCAAAGTAGCTCAAGCATTTTAGCCGGAGGCTTATGTGATCCTGTATCTCTCCATACACCAACTAAGAACTTTTTTAGCTTGTCGGCTTGTTTCAACCAAGTTGGAGAGGTCAAGGTCTTGAGGATATCATCCTCTACGGAGTTTTGTTTTAAAGGAAAGAGGGTGGCAGGAGACAGAAGGACATAAATTGTCTCTTTGCTAAGGACCGGAGAGCTCAGCCCGCCTGGCAGCAGCATCGGGCTGAGCTGGACGAGTCGTTTGCTGCCGTTGCCTGTACAAAAAGGGTGGCAGAGAGAGCTGGAAGGTCCCGTGGGATGAGCTAGAGAGGGTGCAGTTCCCCAGAGAAGGGGCCGGGATTATGCAGGATACTCACTCGTGCACCCAGGTATGCAGCCAGCGTCCTCTCCAGGATGCTAAGGCTGCACCCCAAAAGCAATCGTGCTTTTTTTTAAAGACAAAACTTTCCACTTACTGAAGACATTTCCATTCATCTTAGACCTCCACTGAACACCAAGATCCATCTGCCAGCAGAAGAACTCTATTATTTTTTTTTTTTTTTTTTAATCTCTAAGATCACATGGGTTTCCAGTCAAACCAGATCCTACCAGTAGATCCAAACCACATCTTTCCAACCAGACCAACTAGCAAGACACCCTACGCTGACTTGTCTTACATCTTAGTCACTCGGAGGTGCCCCGGTGCTGGGCCTTGTGGGGCAGTTTTGGGACAGGCAGAGTTGGTTTTTGAGAGTGGCTCTCGCCCAAACTCTCAGGTGGGACTGAGGTGGGTGCTGGGTGAGGCTGTATCTCCTCGAAGCAACGTAGCAGATGGTTTCCACCTTGAAGATGGATCATTCTGGATGGTGGCTTCATCTGTGTTGGCACCGTAAGAATATGCCATATGTGTCTCCCCAAATCGGGTCTAGACATTAGTACAACTTCAGTGTCAGTGTTGTATTCACAAACCCAAATTTTCAGTGCTGAAGTTTCTAAAAATCAGACTGAAGATTACCCCAGCAATGGGACTTGCCAACGCTGACTCTAATGCTTCTTAAAAAAAAAAAAAAATTAAAAAAAAATCTTATTTTGCTTTTCCAATCAAAATCTTCAGAGGAAAGATGATTAATGTGTTATTAATAGTAATAATCTCTTTGCAATATTGGAAGTGTGAAATATTGAGTGGAATGCTTTGAACTTTAAGCCATTTGCCAAAAGCCTGTGAACAAGCAACAACCTGTAGCAATTCCAGAAAACTCGGGAGTGATCAGAATTGAAAGCAGAAAATTACCCCCCCACCACCCCCAAAATTTCTGCAGAAAGGGATTCTGCAAATCTCAGGGGCCCCCAATTCAATTCCGAGATCGTGAAAACAAGCACATCAGGGGCCGTATATCAAACACCACAAAGCTGAGCTCCCAGCCAGCAAAGTCTATAAAAATATTGGCAAGCATGTTATTATTTTTTTTTTTCCCCCAAATTCTCCGTGGCTGTGTGCCCAGCTGTGCCGCTGCCCTGCCAGAGAGACTCGTGCCGACGCAGAGATGGGTCCTTACTGCAGCTCAGCTAAGCCGGGTCTTTCTTTTCTTGCCCATTTTTGCACAGTTTACTCCACTACAATACTTTCTACGTGCCCCAAAGCTAAAGCTGGGATGTTCCTTGTTTGCAGTGGTTTGATCCCAGGGCGCAGTGATCCTGCCTTGTGTCTTTTCTTAGCCCTGCAAGATTTGCTGCCCTAAAGTTAAAAGTTGTTTTTGAAAGGGGGGCAAAAAAACCCCCACACTCAAAAATTGCTTCAGGACAAACAGAAAGGGACAAAGTCCCAGATATACAGTGTGGGTGGAGGACTGATAATGAAGAATTTTTTTACGACGAGGGTGGTGAGACACTGGGCCAGGTTGCCCAGAGAGGTGGTCGATGCCCCTTCCCTGGAAACATTCAAGGCCAGGTTGGACAGGGCTCTGAGCAACCTGACCTGGTTGAAGATGTCCCTGCTCATTACAGGGAGGTTGGACTAAATGACCTTCAAATGTCCCTCCCACCCCAAACCATTCCACAATTCTGATATCCTTGAGCTCTGGGGAGAGGAGGATCAGCATCCCTAAGGATGGGGCTGATCATATTTAGAGGAGAAAAAAGCCAAGTTAGGGGCAGTGGCAGAGCTCTTGCCTGGCAGCTGGGCAGGCAGCGAGGGAGAGGACCAGGCAGGCATTCCAGCACGGACAGTCACAGCTGCTGAATCCCGACCCTCCTCGCCACGTGTGCGAGGCACCCTTTCCTTCAACGCCTCATTTTTTTAAGTCGCCGATGAAGAAAAACTTCATCTCGATGCAGCTGTAACTTCCATTTGACCCAATCCTGAAGGACAAAGACTTAATTCACTGCTTCAAAGCGAAACAAAGTAAAGTCGAGATGGAGAAAAGCCTGAGTGTGCCCGGGGACAGCAAGCCCCAGTGACGGTCTGACACCGGTGACAACATGACAGACCTAAAACAAGCAGGAAATTTATGACCGTGAGTGCTGTAAAGTGTCACACGGTGAGGTCCGTGTCACTGCGAGAGTCCCCAAAGTTATCGGGGTCTGAAGGCAGCAGGAAAAAAGACAAAAATTCCACCAAAGCAGTAAAAATTCACACTTTCTCTTTGCGATTTCAGGCGGCACCGGAGCAGAGGAGGTTAATAATATTTTACAGATTTAACGTGGGGAAGTTAAAACAGTTTACAGCATCGGATTGCGAGCCTGTCAACACACACCCTTAAATATTTAACATCCAGCTGTGGTAGACCAGGTTGGCCCCTGGTGCCAAGTTTGTCCTTTCACAAGAGTTCCCACGACAAATAACCCTGGGAGGAAAAGGAGAATATTTGATAATGCCGGAGAACAAGGAATAACCCACAATAAACTAATTTTATCTTCAGCACTAACTGGCATCGCACACGTGTCTGGAAAAGGTTGTTTTCACCGATTTGCTAAACCTAACCGCAAGCCGTGGAAAGCAAGTCTGAAAGCACACCCTGTGCTTTTGAACTCCAAAATATTTAAGAAACTGGACGTCTGTGAAAGACTGGGGAACTATGAACAGCAGATCTGACACACAGAGAAAAATATGCATCCTCCCCGCGGGCTTGCCAGAGCAAGATTAAACATTGGCACAGCTCTGCTGGGGTCAAGTGCCTGCCTTGCAAATACCGAGCAGGGTCTTAGGGGAGTTTTTGCTTAGGGCAAGGCAGAAGGACCTTGTCCTAACTCACGCACGAGCCTCAGCAGCGGCGGAGCGGGGCTGGAAGCGGCAGCTGCTCCTGAGCAGGTGATTCGTCCCATTTTGAGGCCAAAAAGCGGCCACCTGTCACGGTCCTGACATCATTTGATTTCCCGTCGCGGCTGGGCTCGGGACAACGGGAGGAACCGAGGAAGAGGAGGAGGAGGAAGGCTGGTGACTTGGGATGACTCACGCCAAGCAGGGCTGCAGAAAGCCCGAGGATGAAAACAAGCAATCCTTGTTCCCGGGACGTCGACTCGATTTAACCGTTGCAGTTGCCGCATCCTGTAAACGCAGAGTTCGACCCTCAAAATCCCTGCGATGATTAGAGCAATTAAGAGCCTGTAAGACAAGATGACCTTTCTGAACAACGGCGGCGAGTCCCAGCAAGAGCCTGCTCCCACCTCAATATCAGATAACCTCTCGATCCTACTCTGATAGGAAGAAAACATTAGGAAGCAGCACTCCCCCTCTTCCCGACAGCGATGCGGTGATATTTATAGGACGAGGAGATAATGCTGTAAAACATGAAGTGCTCATTGCTTCAAAGCACCAAGACAGCAGCCCTAGACGGCAAATCTCATTTAGTAAATGAGGGGGGGGGCCCTCCCCTAGAAGAGCAGCAGGGAGAAGCTTGCTGCACGCAGGCTGACCCAGCACAAAATCCCTCTGCAGAAAGGCAGGAGCAAAGTCACCACCGTGCCCCGGCTCCGTGCGACACTCAGAGTTTCTGCTCCTCAGCACCGTCTGCTTAAGTCCCTTCCCTACTAGAACAAGCGGTAGAAAACAAAACAGCCTCGATTGTTCCTCCAAACACAAGCACGGACAAAAAGCAGAGGCAAAACGGAGAGGAAATGCCTGCTACCCCGCGCTGAAACCTGGCCATATGTTCCGCTATTATAAATCACTCCGATCGCACGCCTCGTGCCCGGGCGCAGAATCCAATCGCTCGGCACAGTTGGTGTGAAATCTGTCATTCAGGCTGCCAGGATGATTTAAAAGTGAGTTAGAAAAGCAAGTTGCCCCCCATCTTACCCTTCCCCTCAAACCTTCTCCTGGTCTAGGAGAAATAAGGGTCTGCACCTTCCCAGCGGAGCCCCGAGCATCCAGCTGAGATTCCTCACATTGCCCTTTCTGCTGCCCTCTCCCAGGACTGTTCCTGATCCCGAGGGGATGCAAAATGCCTTTCATTTCAAGAGTTAAGTTTAAAATTCTCCCAGTGGTTACACGCACTTTGTGACCACTTGAAGGAGATGCCTCGTGAGATCGGATTCTCCTCCGTGCTGTCATTAAGCCAGTGAGAATGAACACCCCGAAGCCAAGAGCACCTGTGCGATGCAAGTGAGAAAAGCCCAGATGGTGAGGGGAATGCCAAGAAACACAGCAAAAACAACCACAGGAGGTTCAACATGGTCTGCACCTCGGTGGGGGCAACCCCCAGTAGTAGCCATACAGGCTGAAGGGATGGAGAGCAGCCCTATAGAGAAGGACTTGGAGGTGCTGGTGGATGAAAAACTGGACGTGAGCCGGCAATGTGCGCTGGTAGCCCAGAAAACCACCGGTGTGCTGGGCTGCACTCAGAGCAGGGTGGGCAGCAGGGCGAGGGGGGGGATTGGGCCCCTCTGCTGCACTCTCGGAACACCCCCCTGCAGGGCTGGGTCCAGCTCTGGGGCACCAACAGCAGAAGGACACGGACCTGCTCCAGCGGGGCCAAAGGAGGCCACAAAGATGATCAGGGGCTGGATCCCCCCCTGTGAGGACAGGTTGGGAGAGTTGGGGGGTTCAGCTGGGGAAGAGAAGGATCTGGGGAGACCTTAGAGCGGCCCCCCCAGGGCTGAAAGGGGCTGCAGGAAAGGGGGGAGGGACTCGTCATCAGGGGGGTAGAGATAGGACGAGGGGTAATGGTTTTAAGCTGAGAGAAGGGAGATTTAGATCAGATCTAAGGCAGAAATTCTCCCCTGTGAGGGGGGTGAGGCCCTGGCACAGGCTGCCCAGAGAAGCTGTGGCTGCCCCCTCCCTGGCAGGGTTCCAGGCCAGGTTGGACGGGGCTTTGGGCAACCTGGGCTGGTGGAAGGTGGCCCTGCCCGGGGCAGGGGGGGTTGGAACCAGGTGATCTTTAAAGTTTGTTTCCAACCCAAACGATTCAATGATTCTATGATTCAGTGATTCCATGCTGCTGGTAAATCAGCGACGTGAGCATCCAGAGTTTGGATCCAGAGCACGGTGCTTTGATGGCCGCCGAGGGACCTGTCCTCCATGGGGACACGCTGAGCCGGTTCCCCCTGTAACGCTGCAGAAACCACCCCCCTAAATATCAACCGTGCAGCTCAAAGGGCTCATACTAATGACCGCTTCTTCCAATGTTTTAGAGGCTGTTCAGATACGCCTAGTCCAGGCCTAGAGCAGTTTAAAACATGATGCCATGGATGCACACGGGAGGGAAGACAAATGTATGGGGAAGAATCAAAGAAATCAAGTGTTCCCACTCGATCTGGAAATCTAGTTTGTTATTTCTGATCTGATAAAAGCATACAAGAAAAGCAATCCCACTTAGGACACAATTAACCTGTTTGAATGAAAGAGAGAATCACTGAATATCTCAAGACGGTTCCAAATAGTCCTGGATTCCTACCTCCAGCGTGCACACCTCATGCCATAACCTAAAGCCCCTGCGTGAGGAAATAACTGAGCACAGCACTGGGAAACTGTTTTATTAATTATACAAGAAGCTGAAAATCAAAAGTCCCCTTCTGCCCCATGTTTCCCAAGCTTCTCCCCTTTTCTATCAGCCCCGCACGCAATCACTATGCTTTTATATCATGTAAACAACCCCCCAAAAAAGTGCCGGAGCAAAGCCTTTAACAAAGTCTTTCCACAAGTTCTCTTGGATGAGATGACAAAGTCAATTGTTTTGAAGCAGCAAAGCCTCTGAGTAAAACTGTATTCTCCTTTCTCTCTCTTAGGGGTAAAACCAAACCAGCTGACCTTAAACTGAACAATTGCAAGACAGGCCTAAATAACCTTGAAACGTCAAAAAAAAAAAAAAAAAAAAAAAAAAAAAAAAAAAAAAAAGTGCTAGAAATAAATGTTTGTGTTTTTTTTTTTTTTTCCTCTTTTACGGTCTGTGGACTAAAACTTGGATATTTAAGAAATAAATCAAGGCTGTCAATAAATAACATTTCCCCTAGAAGGGCTACTTTTATACACAAATCACATTAAATAAATGCAACAAAATGAAACGCTTTCATGTTTCGCCAGTCCTTGGAACAAACTTTGTAAAAGGAAACCTGCCCGAAGAGCAAAACCCCATCCCAAACCGAACAACCCACCACGAGAGAGTGACTTGGCAGGTGTGAGAGCATTTGCTGTTTCCAGAGACTCCTCTGGCAGAAGCAGCAGATTCCTGAGGCTCACGCCCTTCGGCAGGGAAACACGACAACTCTAGGAGAGCCCTCAAAACTTGGCCTGGATGATCAGGCAGGACGAGGAGGGCTGCTCCCTGTTCTATATCTCATATATATTACAGTAGCTTCTCAGGGGTCCCTATATACAAGAGAAAAGGAAACCCCAGTGTCCCAACTGGAACAAGGCTGTGCAGAAAAGGCGGAAGAAATTTAAGACGAGAACGCAGCAAGTTTTCGGCGACTGGGGTAAATAGTGTGCACCTTCCAAAGAAAACACACCCAAATAAAAACCCTAAAGAGCAAGAACACTCCCCCTCAACACCACTTTTTCACATTCTCAGTCTTTATTCGAGAAGGGAGATGGAAAGCTTGCAGCTCAGGAGTTACGACCCAACGTCATGTTGCCCTGTTTTTATAATATTTGAGGCTGGGGGTCACCCGGGCCACCTTCCCTTCCTCCCCCAGGCACAGGTAACTTTGACATTATCCTACTCAGTTTTTGGTTTTTTTTTTTTTTTTTTTGTTTTTTTTTTTTTTTTTTTTTTTCAGCCAAATTCTGAAATCTCTAAGGCCGGACGTCTCACAGCCTCTCTAGGTGAGCACTCGCGTGACCAAATGGAGAGTCCTCCATGCTGCAGCTGTGCGTCGCCTCCCACGGAAGACCCTGGTTGTGTCTTCACTATCACCCCGATGGGTGAAGATGATGGTTGACTCCACCCTCAGCCTCCTCTCCAGGCTGAAGAAGCCCAGCTCTCGTTAAATGCTCACATGAAGGCGATGCCCCCTAAGAAGAGGCAGCAGACCCATCTGGTCCTCGGCGAGGAAGAGGCTCTCCCCCACACCAATTATTGTCGTTGGGACGACATTCCTGGAATGATCAGGCTGCAGCACCATCTGTTCAGCTACGCTGGGCTGTCTGGTGCAGGGGTAAAGGTTGGTTTCTGCATGACAGCACTTTCCAGAGCCTGGTCTGATGCTCCTCACGGAAGCTGGGAGATCTCAGAGATCTTGCTTTTCCGTTCCAAGTGCCGCAGGTACCTTTTTCTGTGCTATATTTGTTCAGAACCAGCAGTACCGCACAGACCTCTGCTATCCAAAGACGTCCATATGTAGTTATGTTGTCCCAGCCCACTCCAGCAGAGAGAAAAGGCAGAAAAAAAAAAAAACAGCAGCGACATCACTTCACGGTGCCTTGGAAAGCACCCAGCCTGCACAACACGTGGGGCGGCATAGGGAGCCTGACCAAACACGCAAACTGCTCCGGCATGCTTCGGGCTCTTGGTTTCATTCTTAGTCTTCTTTCCCATTTCACTGAGAATTTTGTGGGCAAGAATCCCATTTTTGAGGATTAGAGCTGTCCTCTGCTGTTTTCAGACCAGACAAATCTGGCTTTTTTTTTTTTTTTTCCCCCCTCACTTCTCCAGTGCCTGAGGTGGTATCTGACTGGCCAACTGGTGAAGAGTTGAGAAGATCTGCCATGGGCACAACTGCCAAGGACTGCATGAGGTTGGATGAGAACAGCTTAGTCATCACAGGGAATCACAGAATGGTTTGGGTTGGAAAGGACCTTAAAGATCATCTAATTCCAAACCCCCTGCCCCGGGCAGGGCCACCTTCCACCAGCCCAGGTTGCCCAAAGCCCTGTCCAACCCGGCCTTGAACCCTTCCAGGGAGGGGGCAGCCACAGCTTCTCTGGGCAGCCTGTGCCAGGGCCTCACCCCCCTCACAGGGGAGAATTTGTGCCTTAGATCTGATCTAAATCTCCCCTCTGCCAGTTTAGACCCATTCCCCTTGTCCTATCTCTCCTCCCTGATGACCAAGAGTCCCTCCCCCCGTTCCCGCAGCCCCTTTCAGCCCTGGGGGGCCGCTCTAAGGTCTCCCCGGAGCCTTCTCTTCCCCAGCTGAACCCCCCAACTCTCTCAGCCTGTCCTCACAGGGGGGCTCCAGCTCCCTGTGAGCATCCGTGTGGCCTCCTCTGGCCCCACTTGAGCAGGTCCGTGTCCTTCTACTGTTGGTGCCCCAGAGCTGGGCCCAGCTCTGCAGGGGGGTCTCACAGAGCGGAGCAGAGGGGCCCAATCCCCTCCCTCAACCTGCTGGCCACACTCTCTGGATGCAGCCCAGCACACGGTTGGCTTTCTGGGCTACCAGTGTACATTGCCAGCTCACGTCCAGTTTTTCACCCACCAGTACCCCAAGTCCTTCTCCGCAGGGCTGCTGCTCTCCATCCACCCCTCACCCAGCCTGTATCAGGAAGAACAGCTCCTAGAGCAACCAGCAAGAGGACTCTTCCACTTATCCCTCTGTCCTTGCTCCAGAGAGAGGTTGGGATGCTGCAATCTCTTCTTGTCAAACATCAAGTCTCCAGCCGTGCAGACAAATAACAAAAGCTTCTCCTCAAAGAGATGCTCTGTAGCTTCTGCAGCAAGGCAGGAGGAGAGGTTAATGTGTTTCAGGCCTGACTCCCTTAAAGCTCACGCATCCATGAAGTCTCCAGACCCAAGAAGGTGGCTGCAGCCTCCTCGGGTGAGTGCAGAAGTCGATGTTTCGTAAGAGCTGTGCCCTCAATCCCAGCTGTTTATGCCATTTATGGAGATTTTGTGTTCATCCTATTCAAAAGCGTTGCCTGAATCGTCAGGGCACATAAAACATTTAGTGTTTGAGAGCTCTGAGGATCAAAATTCTTCAGAGGACTTGCTGCATTATTTCCAATTGGGGAAAAGTGCAGAAACCTGCCATTAAATCCTGTTCTCCGGGGTCTGAAGGTGGGCTGCGCATTACCATAACTACATGCCTATTTGTCAACAGTCACATACTGGTTTCAAAATTATATACTGCTAGCGGCTTGCTTTTGTTCCTCCTCCTCCCTCAAATTCTAGAAGAGCTACAGCCGTGCACAGAAATAAAAGAGTGCCGTTTGCTAATTTGGTACTAAAACAAAAGGAAAAAAAAAAAATACAGAGGCCTCAAACCTCCCAGCTTTTTCATTCAGCTTGAGCTATTCAAGGCTTTTAGTACTCTGCCAGCTCTGCCTGCTGCTGGGCACCCTCAGAGAAAAGCACTCCCCATATGCTACCCAGCAAAAAACGATGCCTACATCGTTGCAGCCCCAAAAATCAGCGCTGCGGCTACCTGTGGATGGAGCGGCAGCATAACCTCCCTTGCCATTGCATCTCACGCTCCTGTTGAGGCTGTCCTGGCAGAGAACCGCTCTTAGTTTTCTTTTTCTAAGATGGATGATATCTCTGTTTACTTCCAAGAGGGGATCAGCAGCGCTTGGTGAATTGCGTGGAACCTAAGTGTGAAAAAAAACCCCAAACCAAACCCAAACGCTACGAAGTCTTGAGTCCATGCTACAGCATTAAAGGCAAACGCTTCTGAAATAGGAAACCTGGGGGGGTTGATCCTATTGTAGCACTAAAGGGCTAAAAAAACTAAGTCTACAAATGATAACCATCATCTCTGGTGGGCCCTGATTTGTTACGGTGAGGTTGCGGATAAGAAAGGCCCCGTGGCAGGACATGTTATCACGTAAGCTGTTAATGAGAACAACATTTAATTACCTTAATCCATTTAATAGCACATTTTACTAAAATTAGCCAGATAAATTGCTCCAATAGTACTGTTTGAGCTGAATTACGCTCCGATTCCTGGTATTTAACCCACTTCTCTGGGTATCTGAATACAGAACATAGCTGTTTGGGGTGGGAACGCAGAGGAATGCCTCTCCTGCAGCATCTGTAGATTGGCAAGGCGTTATCTCCTGAAAACTGTTCCAAACATTCCCTGGTTGATAACAACTGGGTTTGTTCTTGGGAAAGACAAAACAAGAAGAGTTAAGGCCACGCCAAGTTTCGTTTGCTCGGGACTAGGAGCTAAACAAGCGTTGATGAAGTGCCACACAACAACAGCTCCTGCTTTTGTTTATACAGCACATACTGGCCAGTCCACAGTGATAGATGGAGCGTCTGCGCTCGGTTTCCAGCGGGAACAGATTGGTCTGGAAAACACTCCAGCACTGGGTTTTCATTCGCCAGCGAAGGATCTTGAAGCACATGGCGTGGAGGTTAGCCAGCTCCCCCAGACAGATGACTTGGGCAGCTGCCAGAGCATCTCTCAACACCCCATTGCTGGTATCTGGGCTTTTCCCAGGTCATCCCCCAAAGGCTCCTCTGCACCTTGTTGGGGTCACTTTGTGGTTTTACCTAAGTTGCATCCGAAGAGACGCACGTGGAGGTCTGCGGCAAGATAAAGAACATCAATCCCCTTTTCCTTTGCTGTTGCACAGATGGGGAGCAGCAAGAAACAAGTCAGTAAAACCTAGCTTAAGCCTTTGCAGCTTCCCCAAGGGTTCATAACTTATCAGGATAAGCCTAGGTCCTAGCACCAAGGACCCTGGTTCCATCACCTGGAAGCTGGACCAAAGAGGGCATTAAGCTTTTGATCTCTTAAGCTCAGATCTCACATCGTTGTGAGTTTATTTTCTTGGCCATAAAGCAGAGAACTGAGGATGTTAAGTGAGGAAATAACCCGTAAGATGATCAGTGTGACAAGATCTGGCTGGACACTCACTCTTGGTCATCGTAAGAAGAGCCAGAGCTGCTGAAGCCCCGGATATTTTCAGCCTCTGGAGCTATTCGCAGGCAGACACAGCTCCCGGCTTGAATTCAGCCCATGCCCAGCAGGCAGTCAGTCCAAAGAGCTGTAACACCGTGTCCTACCGCCTGTTCCCAGCATCTTGTATTGACTTGTAAGGCTTCCCCTACAATTTATGCATGCTCTTCGCCACTACGTCAAAGCCACAGTCTCCCAGTTCATGTTTAACTCTTTAGGAAATCATACGGCGGAGCATGTCAACAGGCATACGGCTACGTTTCGGAAGGATCTTTCTAGCAAAGCTAAACTTTAACACTCAGAATTTCCCCTCAGACTCCTCATTTGGAAATAAGTCCCGTAGCCCCGTCACACCCTTCCCTGCAGCATCTTTTTTCAGACCAGCAGCCCGTGGGAAGGCAGCTTAGCTCTGACACAAAAGGTCTTTCCAGGAAGACACACTGCCCTGCTCCGCTTTCCCTACACCCCGCGGTTACTTTGCTGAATTTTTTCACCTAGTGCCATCATTTTGTCGTGCGTTTGCCCTAGCCCTACAACAGCCAGCACAAATCGGCAGCCAGGTGGTCAAGTTCACAGGATAACTGATGGGTTTGGGTTGGGAGGGACCTTTGAAGGTCATCTAGTCCAACCCCCCTGCCATGTGCAGGGACATCTTCAACCAGATCAGGTTGTTCAAAGCCCCGTCCAACCTGACCTTGAACCCTTCCAGGGAGGGGGCATCAAGCACCCCTCTGGCCAACCTCTGCCAGTGTCTCACCACCCTTCAGCATAAAAAGTTTCTTCCTTATGTCTAGTCTGAATTACCCTTTTTTAGCTTAAAACCATTACCCCCTGTCCTATGGCTGCAGGTCCTATTAAAAAGTCTGTCCTCATCTTTCTTATCAGCTCCCTTTAAGTATTAAAAGGCCACAACAAGGTCACCCTGAAGCCTTCTCCAGGCTGAACGCCCCCAACTCTCTCAGCCTTTCTCCACAGCAGAGCTGTTCCATCCCTCTGAGCATTTTTGTGGCCAACTAACCCCGTCCCAGCGTCTATCCTGAAAAAAAATAAATAATGGAATCAGTTGGCAGAGTTGTCGTACACATGTAGTGACACTTATTCACGCAGAAGTAATCAGGACTAGCACCATATCATCAAAACTCGTGGGCTGTACAGAATGAGCTCCCAAATCTCCCAGCACCCAAAAGCACAAGTGGAATTACATGGATGCAGAAGAGAAGAAGCCGTTCACCCTCTGCCAGGAGGTTGAGCAAGGCTGAACTAACACAAGTGCAAAACAGATCTTATACGTTTTTCCTGGAGAATTCCAACGTGAGGAGGAACAAGAGGTGACATGAAGATGTGCAAGGAAAGCGGTAGTGGTAGCTGAAGGTGTTTTACTTTAATTTGTATTACAAATATAACTATACCTAACCCCCCTGACTGCCACTCGACAAATCCACAGAAGATGGGAGAATGAGGTGGTTTATTCAAATGCTGAAAAAAAATTAAATCTGCTTGCATAGGAATGCAAACTGATACAAACTAAGTCTTTCCCACTTATATGAAGAGTCATTTCTCCCTGGCAGAACGAGAACGGAAAAATACTTTCATATTTCACAAGGAAACATTTTTCATGATAACAGCCAAGCATTGCAAAAGGGGCCCCGCGAGGCTGCAGAATCTGGGCTCGGAGGTTTTCAAGACCCAACTACACAAAGCCCCGTGCACCCCTGATGAATTCAGCGCTGAGCCTGTTTTGAGTAGAGCTTCAGGCTGCCCAGCCTGAACAATTCTGAGTCCACAACACGCAGACGATCTTTGTAAGGGGAAATGAGCCGCCACTCAGAGTAACAGGAGCAGCTGCAGGTGAGGATGATGTTTGGGAAGGAGGGGTTGAGGGTAAGGAACTGCAGAATCACAGACTGGTTTGGGTTGGGAGGGACTTTAAAGCCCATCTAGTCCCAACTCCCCTGCCCCGGGCAGGGCCACCTTCCACCAGCCCAGGTTGCCCAAAGCCCCGTCCAACCTGGCCTTGAACCCTTCCAGGGAGGGGGCAGCCACAGCTTCTCCGGGCAATGTGGTCCCGGCAGAAAGCAGAATCTCTCTGGGAAGGAGCCTCTGACCTGGCAGCAAGCGTAACCAGTGTTTCCAGACCAATTTCTGGAGCCTTTGGATGATGGAAGCTCTCATAGGCTGGTAAACTTCCATGTCTCTCAGTGTTGTATAATCCCTAATCCTCTGCAGCTTCATTATGCAACCACATGCAAATCACTTCCTTTTTGTCTCCGTTTCCCTCTGCTTTTTGTGGTTTAGCCATTCCAGAAAAAGGCAGGATAAGTACCAAAGACCTGACCAGGCTCATGCCCTGGTGTCTCTCAGCTACATGGCCAAGGAAAGCCCATTCACCTCCGTGTCAAGCCCAAGCATGAAACGCATCCTCCCAAATTAATTCAAAACGCCCGTGGACCTACACTTAAGACACCTGTACATCTTCAGGGCGTGTACATAGTTTATTATAATAAAGTCCCGAATTCTTTCTAGTTATGTCAGGTGGCAGCAAGTGTCTGAAATACTTAGAAACCAGACAAAGACTGAGTGCGTACATGACCCTGTTTTATCCACCACTATTTCTTCTGGGGCTGCAACAGGGATGCAAAGCAACATGATTAGAAGCAGCCAAAGAAAGCTGAAGTCCACAAGTGGTTTTGCTATGGTTTCCCGCCAGGAAAGGCAACACAAAGCCAGAGTCCTTCCCATGATGGTCTTTGAGCTACCCAGATTCAGAACAGCCAAGCCAAGGAGTCTCGCCTTTGGAAAAAAAAAAAAAAAAAAAAAAAGAGTATCTTACTAGGTACAGCAACTAACAGCAGAGCAGCATTTTTATGGAGCTGCAGCTACAGTCGCCGTCATCAGGTACTTGAGAACAAATCTCCCAGTAGTAGCAAGTCTTTCAAGTTGTCTTTTGGGGATTTTTAGGTTAATCATCCCACAAGCTGCATCTTCTGCGTGTGTCAGAGGACAGATGCAAACCAGTGACTGCTGGAGGAGAGCAGAGCACGGATGAAAGTGAAGGTTGGCTAAATATCATTGATTCCTGTGATCCCAAGGCTGGAACCAGAAGTGGGGAAGAAGCAGCTACAGGGACAGTGTGTAGAGTCCTTGGTGCTACTTGGAGGAAGCAGGTCCTGTTCTTCACTTCTCCCAATTAGTGGGACGACGTCCATTAGCACAGCACTAACTACTTCAGAATAGACCTATTAAGGGATCTCAGTATGTCTTAAGGCAGTACAACACCTCCTCCCATTCCCAGGCAGCTTTTCCGCCGCATTTAATTGAGTTTGACGCTGCTTTCTACAGCCCTACAGGTTCTCAGGGCACGCTGGCCCACCTAAACAAAGCCAGGTCTGTCCCCAAACACATCGGCAGTCAATATATCCAAACAAAACTAGTCCGCCCCACTGCTCGGTTCCTCTGGTTTTCTCACATCACATCAACCCTCACAGAACCTCCTCTGCCTTGTCACAGAATCCTCTCGGCTGGAAAAGACCTTGAGGTTCCTCCAGTCCAACCATGACCCTCCCCCTGACCGTTCCCAACTCCCCCAGATCCCTCAGCGCTGGCTCAGCCCGACTCTTCAACCCCTCCAGGGATCCCGGGGACTCCCCCCTGCCCTGGGCAGCCCATTCCAACGCCCAACAGCCCCTTCTGCACAGAAATCCTTCCTCAGAGCCAGCCTGACCCTGCCCTGGGCAGCTTGAGGCCATTCCCTCGGGGCCTGGCGCTGGGGCCTTGGCTCCAGAGACTCATCCCCCCTCTCTGCCCCCTCCTGGCAGGGAGTTGCCGAGGGCCAGGAGGTCTCCCCTCAGCCTCCTCTTCTCCAGACTGAACCCCCCCAGTTCCCCCAGCCGCTCCCCAGCAGACCTGTGCTCCAGACCCTGCCCCAGCTCCGTTGCCCTTCTCTGGCCACGCTCGAGTCATTCAATGGCCTTTTTGGGGTGAGGGGCCCAA
>NW_020799278.1:59228-66740 GCF_003259725.1 Athene cunicularia | reverse complement strand
GCCGAGCCCAGGGCTCAGATCCCTTCCCTGTCCCTGCTGGCCACGCCAGTGCTGACACCAGCCAGGATGCCGTTGCCCTCCTTGGCCCCCTGGGCACACTCTGGCTCATTCTCACCCCCCAGTCCCTCTCTGACCGGCAGCTCTCCAGCCACTCCTCCCCAGGCCTGGAGCCCCCCTGGGGGTTGTTGTGGCCCAAAGGCAGCCCCCGGCATTTGCCCTCAGTGAAACTCCCCCAGTTGTCTAAACAGACTAAAGCCACTACGTGCAGCACCGAGCACGGCAGAGCTCCAGGCTCAAGCTGTGCACCGCAGCCGCTCTCATGCAAGGAGAAGCTGCAGCCAAATTTAGCAGGGAGGGACACGGTGGCAGCGGCAGGTATGTCTCATGTCCCTCGGTTCCCTTCCATCATTTGTCACTGGTCCTATAACGAAGGCACAACACCGCATGTCACCGGGATGCGCCCGGTACCAGGCTGAGATCTATCTCATTACTGCAGACACTGCAGGAGGAGAAACTGGGTTAACCAGATCTCAGAGGAAAACAGCTAGCAGCTGCCAGTGAAATGAATATTAAAAAAAAAAAAAAAAAAGTCATCTCATGTGCCACAACTGAAAACTGAAAACTTATCTCTTAGTCTGACCTTTTGGATAGCGTAAGCCCTCGGACTTCCATGAACTAGTTTTAACTTCACTGCTGTTTAAAGGGCTTTTCTAGGAAAGGATTTCTTCCCTTTTACAATTTGTTTGTGACAAATATCTGACCTCCATCCAAGAATCAGAGCCCAGTTTCTAGTTCAGATATTCTAGTCTCGATATTCTCAGAAAAAGAATAGTCTCAATTCTAATCTCAAAAAAAAAAACCAAACCCAGACCAGAGCACCATGGACATCGGACAACCGAGGGCTTCTCCAGGTCCTGCCACCACCAGCAGCAGTTTACCACATAATCCGGGTCCAGTTTGTTCCCTTGATTATTTACCATTTGCCTTCAATCTTCCCAGAATTAAAACAACTGCGGATCAACTTTCCTGGAGCTGCCAGGATCGGCGCTCAACTTGACCCCCAATCCATGTGCTCATGGTTATGGACCCCACAGTGCCATTAAATCTTCATTAATGGTTTTCTACCAGCCAAATACATTGTTTTTCCCCCAAACACCTGCTTGCCAGGACAGTTACCTGGATCTTTCTCTTTCCCTTTTTAATACCTTGACACGATATTAGCTTTTAACCAGATCTTCTGCTTTCCTCAATTTCCAAGACTCACTGAAAAATGAAGATCTGAGGAGCTATTCCTACGGTTATCTGGTCCCACAACAGGTTGTTATGTCGAGGTCCTTTCCAACCTGGGCTATTCTATGATTTTATTTACCATAAATGATTTGTTTATTTTTTTTTTTAAATGCACCTAATTTTTACCCTCTGCCTCCATTTTTCAAACAACACTAGGTTAAATCACATTAGGAGGAGGCTGAGCTCGTCTGCATTTTCTGCATTACCAACAAGGATATCCCTTGCATCAAATCACAGGCCAGTACTGCGGTGAAGAACAAGCTTTGCACATGCTGGCTAGCCACAAAGCTGGTTTCTCAGCACTAATTTCTCCCTCTGCCATTCTGATCTCTTGAGTCAGTATCTAATTGATAATCCTGCCCTATCATTTTTCCCTGCTTCCTGATCACTACATTTACTGCTGTAATTACTACGGCTGTTTTTCCTTCTACATCAGACAGCTTTTAGCTGTTGCAGTCTTCTCTTTCAAAGCTTTAAACCCCTTTTTCTGTTCGTGGTGACCCCACTGAAAACAAACCTCCTGCCACTTGGGTTTGTTCACCAAATACCTGAGCAGCTCTCCATCACCTGTGCCCAAGCAACTACTCGTTAACCAATCAGTTCCTGCCTCATTATCCGTCCAGAAGGAGTCTTACAGGATTCCCAGGGAATAGTAGGGTAATTTAGCTATAATTTAGAGATTCTAGGGATAGCGAGGTGCCTTGCGGCATGTCCTCAGGAGTCCTGTGTGTCGTGGATGGAATCGGCGTCCTCCCAGGCACCGAATCTCACGTTCGGCAAGCCGTCTGGCGGCCGAGCAAATGCTCTGTGAGGACACTTGCCCACCTGTAGATGCCAATCCCTGCGCTCAGCTGAACCAGCCCCCTCCTTCAACATTTGCTACAAGTCTTCTTAAATTTGCTATCGCAATTAAAGCGGCAACCACTACCCCAGGGAGATGATGGAGGCGAATTAAACTCAGTTGGCGAAACCAGCTACCAAAGAAAGTTGCACCCAACGCCTGAAAGTGGTTTGGTTTATTTTTGTTTGTTTGTTTGTTTTTAAAGGAGGAGGTTGGGGGATACCCTTCCTCCCCCAAGAAACTTTGCTCCCTGCCGCTTGCTGTCTCCCGTGCTTAGCTCAGCAGGCAGCTCCTAAAAACTCCCACTGGGGAATAGGGGCGGAGGCAGCATTTTTCTGGCTCCCCAGCCTCACCCATGGGGCTAATTAATATTCCTTAAGCACCACACCCCTAATTACAATAGGCTAAGTGAGCACAAAAGTGCTTTGGTCTCAAAAGTTTAGCTTGTATTTTTCCTGAGAATTTACATTCCGCAGAAGACCCATTAAGTCCATGTTTTTAATTATGGCATCAAAACCTCTTGATTAGAGTACAAAGAACCATCGACTCTGAAATTAGAGCACAAAAACCCTCATTCCCCTGGTCTTGCAGCGGAGCAGCTCCCCGAGAAAACATTTCTATCCGAAGCAAAGGATGCCACGTCCCAGACAGTGACACACACACTCAGCCTCGTAGTGAAAAAGCTTGGATACGAGATGAAAGCTCACCTAATTAGAATAAATTAGGATAGAGCCGATTTAGCAATGCCGGGGAGGACCTGGGGCAGCTCTCGACGTCGCAGGCTGCAATACAATAGCTGGCCAGAGCTGTATAGCCCTTTTCAGAAGATCACGTGTGATGGGCTTCCGCGGTGCAATGCCTCCAGCACCGTCCCGTGTGCTCGCGCTCGCACAGACCATGGCCCCTGACCGCATCCGCCGGCCCGGGATGGGAACAGAGCCGGCAGTGTTTCTCCAAGCCCTTTTGAGTGTTTCCACGCCGTCATAGCAAGGGAGGGTGGAAAAGAGCAATAAAGGGCAAAGCTGTCCCCCCTCGCCAGCGAACGCTTGCTCTCAATAGTCCTTAACCACCTCTTGAGCCTGCGTCTGCCACCGAGAGTTGTTGTGTACAGGAGCTGGCCACGTGAGCGCAAGCGTTTAATGGGGAGCAAGGCGTACGAGGGAGTATTTGACATCCTGTTACTTCACTTTAAGCACAAAACCCCAAACTGTGAACCTAATCAAAATACAAAAAAAAACCCCGTGGAAACCAGATAATCAGCAACAGCAGGCAACTTTTGCTCCGCAAGAGTTTAAGCACGGCAGTGAAGCTCAGTCCAGAAACCCATCAGCCTCCGCTGTCAAAACTGCTGACAGATCTCCATCTGCCCAGGAAAAGAGACTCTGGATGTCCCCTCCCTTCATCAACCCCGCTCTCCCCAAGGCTTTACAGCTCGGCTGTTGACAGCTTCAAAGAGGGAAGCTCGTGAATTACAGCCTGGTCTTGCTACGAGCAGCATGGCACCAGGTAGCCTTTGGGAGAGCACAAAACCAAGAGAAGACAAGTTTCAATGGGATATTTTATTATCTATATTTTTGCATCCAGAAGCGTGACTGAGCCAGGTGAAGCAAAAGAAAGTCACATTCACAAAAGGCATTCATTTCAAACCTGCTATTAGTGCCACCAGCGCCGTAAGGCTGTTGTATCTATAAGCCTGATGCCCACCTCCTTCCACAGAGAAGTCCCGTCATCCCCTCATCTGCCATCTCACAGCATCCCTCCGGGCTGCTCAGGAGACGAGTCTTCAGGGCGACTTTCTTCTTCCTTTCGGATGACGACGCATCCACCTAAAGGGTCTAATTTGGGGTGCTCTGCAGAGAGGCTGCGAAAGCGAGTCGTCGCATGTCTCCCCGAGGAGAGCGAGTGGGCAGGCTATCTCCAGAGGGCCTGGCAGAGAGCCCTCCCCTCCGAAGCCATGTGGGTGATGGCACTGCCCTCCCAATCCAGCCTCCCCCAGGGTTTTGCAATAGAAAGAACCACAGAGAAGCTGTTTGCTGGAGCCAGACGGCTCTTTCAGAAGAGCTTAATTAGTTGGGCTCCTAAATACATGACGCTTAGACAGGAAACAAGGGGTTGCTTTTTTTTTTTTTTTCCCGAAAGTTTGCCATCTACCCACTTCAGAGCCCGTTCACAATACGTCTGCTACAAGAACCTGAACAGAGTAATTATAAACAGGAGGAGACCGCCCAGCAGCCACGCGAGTTATTTCCCATATGCTTACAGAGCCCTAATCCTGATGCTTTAACAGGACCTGCCTCAGATCCCCCTTCATTTCAGAAAAAAAAAAAAAAAAAGGAAATTAAATAAAAAAGGGAAGCCTGACCTCAGCGTATATAAGTTTTGAACTCGCAGCTGCAGCAGATGGCATGCAAAGGGGATGAAGAATAGGCTCCGATTATAAAAGGAAGAGAAAAAAGAAACCTGACACAAGAGGTCCTTCTGCCAAGCCAGAAGCTTAAATCAGGACAAGGTAAAACCCCATTTTGCCCAAGCAGAAGCAGTATGGAGAAGACCTAAACAGCCTCAGAGCCGTGGTGTAATCAACACAAGATCTGGGCTTTAAATCCTACATATTTAATATCTCGGGCAAGTAGTCAAGAAATGACACCGTATAATCCATTTTTAATGCTCCATGTTCTTCTCCCCGATGTCACCTTCCGCCTAAAAAATTTCCTGGGTAACAATTTATCCTGAGTAGTTTAATATTAAAGTAAAATGACAATGGAGGAGGGATTCTGAGTGTAATGATTCTCCCAGCTAGAAGCACCCATTTCATAAATGAGTTATTTTCTCCTGATTGCTTTAGGACTGCTGAAAGAGGCTCTTTTATTCTTTCAAGCCAGAGGCCTGCTGGGGTGTCGATACTAGCCTGGGTTCGACACCATGGCTGGGCTGCTTCTCTTTAAAACCCACGGCTTTCTTCTCTCCCCTTCCCACTCAAGGAGATCCCTCCACCCTCCCTCACCCCCACACTGTCCCCACGGACTGAACATTGACCACCAACCCGCTGTCGCTCAAATCGACTGCCTCCTCCTTCTAAATTCAAGCCTCTTTAATCATTATTTTAGTAGGGGTTATAGCCGTAGGGCAAGGGGTAACAGTTTTAAACTAAAAAAAGGGAAGATTCAGATGAGATCTAAAGAAGAAATTTTTTACGATGAGGGTGAGGAAACACCAGCCCAGGTTGCCCAGAGAGGTGGTCGATGCCCCATCCCTGGAAACATTCAAGGCCAGGTTGGACGGGGCTCTGAGCTCTTCTGGTTGAAGACGTCCCTGCCCATGGCAGGGTGGTTGGACTGGATGATCTTCAAAGGTCCTTCCCACCCCAAGCTATTCGATGATTATCCACACACCACAATCCCATGAGCTAACGCTGTAAAGAGCAGCTTATTAGCAGCCAAACTCTTCTGAGCCTGAAGTTTGATATCATACAGACACCACGGTGATGCTCCTGCCTTGCTGCTTTTTCCACTTTGATCGGGCAAAAAAATCCCTTAGCCCACAGTGGCAGCACAACCATCACAGCTTTTTGGCTTATTTCCTCCCATGGGAAGCATCAGGCGGCATTTTCAATAGCTCAAAACGTAAGGAGGTATGTCTGTCTCATTTTGTGCAGCACCAATTGCCCACCCTTCTTCTGGACCACGTCTCGGGATCCTGCAGCTTCTCCTCCATTGCAGAATTCAGGAACGCACCATTTATTTTTCCAGGTTTTGCCAAGATTTATTTTAATTGGGCTCTGATTAGGCCAAATGACTTATTATCACTTGAAGACTAGTCCTGAACTAATGCTTGAAACCACTATTGTGCTTCCAGTTGTCTTCATCTCACCAAACAACTTGGAGAAAGTCGCTCTGAATAATGTCTCCGTTTCCCAAACTGTACAACTGGGAAAACCCTGACCTACTTGGCAGGAGCGTGGAGAGCCTGAGCTCTTTTTTTTTTTTTTTTTTTTTTTTTTTTTTCTTTTTAATGATTTAAGACAACCCAAATGCGAGACACTGGAGAGATGGGAATTCCACAAAGTCATTAGCAGAGCACTAGAGGGACAGCGTGCAAGCTAGTTATCAGTATTTTTCCTGTAATCCAAAATCCCTCTATCAATTTGCCAAAAGTCTAATCAAACAAACTTTACATCGTGCTTTGAGAGTTGCCAAGCTGAGGGTTGTAGATGAGGAGAGGTCTCCTAATGAAAGAGCTACTGCAACCAGCAGCAAGGGCAGGACGAGTATTTGCTAGCCACCACAGCACAGATGTAGAGGAAAGCAGCTGTCTTTTCAGATGAAGGTCACAGATCCCTGAATTTAATCATGCTGGGAAATGCAGATGGAGCCTCATGCCACTCCTCTCATCATGGGCTTCCATAGCCTGACCTCGGTGAAGTGTCCAGACAGCTTTGAGCCCGATAAATAGAGATTGGATGGAGCTACCATAAAAAGTGCACGAGCGCAGCAGACTGCCCCGGGGTAAGAAAAAAGACAGACCTGGAGGCTGCTCATTTTTGGTCCTTCCGAAAGCACTGAGGGGAAGAATCAGGGAAAAAAGAGTAGGGTAGGGTAGGGTAGGGAAGGATCCTATAGGATAGGATAGGATAGGATAGGATGGGATGGGATGGGATGGGATGGGATGGGATGGGATGGGATGGGATGGGATAGGATAGGATAGGATAGGATAGGATAGGATAGGATAGGATAGGATAGGATAGGGCACACCATGGGAAGCACCCAGAACCCATCCTTGTCACTGAGAGAAGGATGGAGCACCCCAGGGGTGCATCTATGGGGCCAGGAGAAGGACAGGGCATGCTGGGGGTGCATCTCTGCAGCTGGGAGAAGGACGTGGCACCCCAGAGATGAGGTGGCACCCCCCTTAATGAGACAAATGAACTGGGAGCGGGCTGCAAGTTTTAATTAGAAGCTTCCACGCTCTGAGAAGACAAAGGCGAGATCAGCCGCGGCCAGGCAGGGAAGTAGTGCAGAAGGAGCCGGTGACCCCGGTCCCTGTGGGACAGCAGCACACCCGCAGCTGGGTCCTCCCTCCCCGTCCTGCTCCCACCACGCTTGGTCACCTCTGGGGGTGGCTACGAGGAGCTGGGGCAGGCAAGCAGATGTGCCCGTGGCCAGATGTGCCCTGGCACGGCAGGAAAGGGGGTCGCAGGGGTGTCGGGGGACAGGTGTGGTCCCCAGGTAGGGATGCTGGGAGCTCTCTGCTGTGCAGGCAGCTGGAGACAGGAGCCTCCAGCGTCACACGGAGACAGGGATGGTGGCCATGGGGTTTTAGCAGAAACACTTTTTGCCCTGCAAAGCAGCAGCAGCCGGTGCTTGCCGGCACTCTGGGACTCG
>NW_020799278.1:42881-59178 GCF_003259725.1 Athene cunicularia | reverse complement strand
GTGAGGAGGAGGAGGCTGAGGGGAGCCCTCATCCCTCTCTGCAGCTCCTGACAGGACATTGCAGAGAGGCTGGGGCTGGGCTCTGCTCCCAGGGGATCAGGGACAGGACAAGAGGGAACGGCTGGAAACTGCCCCAGGGGAGGGTCAGGCTGGGCAGGAGGAGAAAATGTTTCCCAGCAAGAGTGGTCTGAGAGTGGAACAGGCTGCCCAGGGAGGGGGGAGTCCCCATCCCTGGGGGGGTTTCAGGGCCGTTGGGATGAGCTGTGGGGGATGTGGGGTAGGGGAGAACTGTGTAGAGTCGGGCTGAGGGTTGGACTCGCTGACCCCGAGGGGCTTTTCCAACCTGAAGGATTCGGTGATTCTGTGAATTCACAAGGGTCTGCTGCTCTTTTGCCAAAAGCTGAGCTAAGCCCGCTCACTCACCACACGGAGATTTAGTTTTTCTCCATCTCATCTGCCACTGAAGGCAGTGGCTGAGGCTTGCAGCACGCTATCGCTACCTCTCCCCCTTGTCCCACACACTGGATGCTTGAGCCCTCCGCTGGCCGGGTGAAAAGGCTTCTCTCCCTCTGAAAAAAGGGCTGTTTGTTCCCACATAGCGATGGCATTCGGCATCAGGGTAGGACCCTCTTCGCAGGGACAGGGGCAGACAAAGGATGAGCCAAGCCCCACTCGTCGCCTTTGCCCACGTAAGGACGTTACAGACTGAGCTTGTTCTGGAGAACAGCAGCAAGTTCACGCTCTCGTGCCCTGGCAAGTTTGCTGCGCTGAACCTCTGCCTGATGTACACTGACATTTTCAGGGGGGAAAGAAAAACAATTGGGAGGATTTCAGGCATCCAGCTCCAACTCACGTTCAACCTTCTCCATCCTTCTAGAAAATATGAAAACTCTGGGGACTCTCACCGTACATGTCAACACCTACTGCAACGGATTTCATCCTCTACCAGTACTTACTAATTGTTGAAGACTAATGGACACATTAAAGGTCATTTGGAAAGAGCTTTACTCTCTGAGCTTTGCTCAGAAGAGGTTCTGCATTTGTTTGCCATGGTTTATTCATCCGTAAAATAACAATATCCCCTACGGCACAGAAGACCGTGAGAGATATTCACAAAATCCTCCAGCTGAAGGTCAGAAAAATGGTCCAGAGTTATCTCTGTGCTGAAGATTGCCTATGAGCTGGATCATGTTGCATCACAGCTGAGGAACAAAGCCTTTGCTGATGAACGCAGTCAAGCCGGGATGTCACTGGCCCTCCAAGAAAGGTCAACTGTCACCTGATTCTCCCATCCTGCCCTATTCCACTCAAGGCTACAGCCTCCATGGTGGAGCTCGGAAAGAACTCCCATCCCGACCTCAACCCCCACCACTCCAAGCCTGGGGTGACTTGAACCAGCAAGGGCAGGGAGGATTTGGGCAAAGACACCGAGTTGTGCATTAGCCATTAATGAGCTGGCACCCAGCTTTCCTCCTGAAAACTGTTTGAAGCAAGGTAAAGCAATGTCTCAGAGATTACCAGCTCCTAGCTGTGTCGGTCACACGTCACTGGGACCTTACGTGGTGCCCTTATCCCCCTTGCACAAACCTCCATCGAGGAGCCTCTCCACCCACCTTCATGGGGTGTGGTAGCACATCTAAGATATTGTAGAGCAGTAGATGGTTCCTGCTCTGAAGAACAACTTATGGCTTGAGTGGAGAGAGCCAAGAAAATGGAAATAAATGAAGCAAAATCATGTAGATGTTGTCTTCTCCGGGATCCCTGCCTTGGAGAGTCCACCCACCTTCACGGGGCCTGGGCTGAGTCACGGTGTCCACCCAGCACCCTGATAAGTTGGGGAGATGAAGGATGGGTAACAACTCTGGCCCTTTGCCAATGGAAGTGGACCAGGGACTTGGCCACTGACGGTCTGTGGAGTTTTGGCAAGTCGGGCACACGCTGCCTTCCAGCTCCTTGACCCACTTCCAGCCCTGCCAGGCCCGCTGCTGCCTCCCTCACCTTTACATTTCCCTCAGCAGCTCACAATAGAGCCACCAAAACCCCAGGTTCTGGGCCGGAACGCCAAAAACCCCACAAATTAAGATGCCGTTCTTTGAGGGAATTTTTGGGGTTTTAATAGAGACATCTTCCAAGCAGTGTTCTACAATCTTAAATTCAGCTGACAAATTCAAACCTCCCTGACATCTCTGTAATTAGCTGCAGACAGCTGACTTACAGTTTGACAAACAGTGCTATATTTGCTCCGAACGGCTGCGTTCTGCATTGCTATTTAGCGTTATTCATTTTCAAGCACTATCCTTCACCCCGGAAGCTCAAGCCGTGCAGACACCAAAAAGATTCTGCACTGTGCAAGATGGGGTCAGCACTTTGCGATTTCCTGATCTTTTCTTTCAGCTCTCCAAACCACACACCGGCGCGAGACAACAGGATCCAAATCTCTCCCTCTAACCGTTCACTCTTCTTAAGCCAAGGACTGCATTGCATGATTAGTTTACGGGAGAAAACCAGTTTCCCAGTAGGCACTGGATCAAAAGAAGGCAGATTCTCCAGGGAGAAGAGCAGACTCTTGTTTAAGCACCCCTGTCCATCCCCACTCACGAGGCAGCGGTGCACTGATCGCTCCCTCCTTCCTACTCACAATTAAGAGGAACTGCATCATTTATATGACCTCTTTGCATGCCAAAGCTGTATCTCAGAATTGTAGCTGGATGAGATTAGTAACTGGCCCTGATCTTGTTTTTACAGACGAGCAGGATGGGGTTACTTATTTCCTCTCCTCCATGTGAATGCCACAGTGACCGCAGAGAGAGGGGTGTGGTGGGATCGGAGAATCATCGAATAGTTTGGGTTCGAAGGGACCTGTAAAGGTCATCAGGTTCAATCCCCTGCAACGAGCAGGGACATCTTCAACCAGGTCAGGTTGCTCAGAGCCCCGTCCAACCTGACCTTGAATGTTTCCAGGGAGGGGGCACTGACCACCTCTCTGGGCAACCTGGTCCAGTGTCTCACCACCCTCAGTGTAAAAAGTTTCTTCCTTATGTCCAATCTAAACCTACCCTCTGTCAGTTTAAAACCGTTGCCCCTTGTCTTGTCACCACAGGCCCTACTAAAAAGTCCCTCCCCATCTTTCTTATCAGTCCCCTTTAAGTAACAGAAAGCTGCTCTAAGGTCTCCTCGGAGCCTTCTCTTCCCCAGCTGAACCCCCCAGCTCTCTCAGCCTTTCCCCCCAGCAGAGCTGCTCCAGCCCTCGGACCATTCCCGTGTCCCTCCTCTGGCCCCGCTCCAACAGCTCCGTGTCTGTCCTGTGCTGGGGACCCCAGAGCTGGACGCGGGGCTCCGGGGGGTCTCACCAGAGGGGAGCAGAGGGGGAGAATCCCCTCCCTCAACCTGCTGGCCACTCTTCTCTGGATGCAAACGGTCCACCCTACCTAACAGCTGGACCTCCATCTACCCGGGATACGTCACTAATGAATCAAACCCTGAGAATCGCACTGCTTGGTATTTATTACTTGCAGAAGCAACACGAGGCCAAGAACAGCAATAAATCAAAAGGCTAGTGTTTTATTTCTATCAATACTTACTGACTAAGTGTTCAGGGTCAAGATGCCAATCCACTTAACTGTGGTCTAAAATATTTAAGCACAGCTGAGTCTGCACCTGAATCCTCATGACCTTCCTTCCCATCTATCCATTCATTTAGACCACTTAGAGTACTTCATACTTCTGCTTGATTGCCAGAGAAGATATTTGCTGCGTAACCTCTGCTTTCAAACCCAAAGCACTGCGCTCAGATTTGGGTCAGAGATATGCTAAACTTCCCTCAACTCTTCAGGTACAGTCATTATCTATCTGGCCAGCGGCCATCTGAGCAATGTGTGTTTTCTTCCCATAGGCTACTACTGGAAATGTCCACCAGAAATCATGGATTAATAGAAAAAAAAAATCAGGAAAAATCAATGATCTTTTTGATACGAGAGACACTGGGTACCAGTGTAGAGATAGCCCTCTCTTGCAAAATGCCAACTACAGAAGATACAACTTGGCAGCACAAGATTTCCCAGCCCAACTACGCCACCCAGACTTAGTGGATCAAGTAAAGGGTCAGAATTGCTTCCAAAACTTTTATATAATGATTTTAACGAAGGCAAGAAACATTCTCAAGAGTATTCAAAGATCTGATCCATTTTGTTAGACCGGATTTTTTTTCAAAAGGCTGAAAATACTCTCTAGCAACAGAGCCCATGAGTTTTCCTGATATACTCAGCATGCCTAAACCAACACACCTTAAAGGGATTTTGCTCTTGAACCACCTTATACCCTTGGTGTAGCGTGTTTGAACTCAACCACTGAAAAGGGCGAGAGCTGTTCCGAACATCTTCCCTTTTACATAATATTTACAGTGCAGGACTGGAAGTGGGAGAGGTCAGAAAGTGCTGGGCCACCCAAATGGAGAAGATTTTATTCATGCCCTTTACATGATGTAGTTTAGACTTTGGTGATAGTGGAGCATCATTCCCTGCGGAAGTTCTTAGGAAAAACTGTATTCACAGATGGTGTAGCCCCCGAGGAAAACAATCTTTTATTAACAGCGTCGGCGAGTCTATCTTTTAAGCTTTATGATGCAAAAACGCATCATACTCTAATACCACATGAGGTAGGCTCTCCGTGGCAGAGTTTACCAGTTTCATAATTTTATTTCCAATTTAGCAACAGGAATTAAACACGTACTGTATGCTAGGACTACAGACAGACAACTCAGGAGTTGAAAGAAATCAGGTTTTGGAGGAACCCAAACAGTAATTAAGCACTAGGTCGGAGGAACCCCACGATTTTTCTGCAAATCGGCGCAACCTTCCTGCAGCAGAGCAAGCCCAGCCCAGCCACCAGCAGCAGGGTGGTCGGGTTATCATTATATATATCGGTATGTTCTCCATACAGTGTTTGAATACACACGTGGCTTTTTTTTTTTTTTTTTCTTTTTTTTTCCCCTTGGATTTGCTGTTTCTAGATGCTAAGGAAGCGCCGGCTTTGCTGGATGATACAACGAGGGAGGAAACAGTGCCAGCCACGCTCCTGGCGCACAGCCCACACACTTTGGTTTCCTAGTGGTACATAACAGCATCTATTGTAGAACAGCTACACTGATATTAGGCTTAATATTGAGGGAAGATGGTTCCTCTCTAGATTAACAAAGCCAGCAAGCAGCTCAGACCCCAGGCTAGCCAAGCGAGCACATTTCCTAAAGACAGGACTGTTCTCAGCAAAACTGGGTGTTTGGGTTGACCTCAGCACTCAAAAGAAGCAGCTGACAACCCAAGCGTTGCCCTGCTAAAAATCTTAGTGGTGTTTCTGACCTCACACCTCCAGCTGCGCGCAGCAGCTCCCCTGCGATTTCAACAGGTCCTGATGCCGTCAGGGATTCAAATCTCTACTGGGGGTTTGCACTAACCTGATTTGATTTTTTTTTTTTTTCTGGCTTTGGTCTGGCAGGGCAATTACAGGCATCTCGCAAACACCTAATCCTTAAATGAACTCGACTCCAGTTTTAGTTTCCTGCGGAGCCTGGCGGGTGACTCTCAAAGAGCGCTCCCTGCTACGGCAATCAGCAGAGGAGGCCGGTCGTATCACATTGTGCCAGCAATGCTGAGATGTAGACAAGCGCTAAAAAAAAAAAAAAAAAAAAAAAAAAAAAAAAAAAAAAAAAAAAAAAAAGCTGATGCCATCAAGCTATCAACTGCTCAATGGGATCTGAAGCCAGGAATACAAAATGGATGTGTCAGTGAGCGATCTCACCCCTCGTGCAGGCAGGTGATTATCAAACCCAAAGCTGCCAGACAGGAACCAGGTCTTGGTTCCAGTTTTAACGAGGAGGCAGGGAGGGTTAAAGCAACCCCATCCCATTTTCTCGTGGCTCAGCAGGTCATTACTAGTCCAAGTACATAAGCGTGGCAGTTTCAGCACTGCAGTAAGCCACAGACTTGTTTTGATGCAATAAATCCCTTGAAAGAAAGAAAAAAAAAAAAACAACCAACTTTGGCTGGGAACTAATCTTCTTTGATAAGAATCAGCGTGGGAACTGGAAGCTCCAGTAACAACTAGTCAAAGTCTATTTATACAAGACATCCATGCCAGAGATCTATAGGAGAACTGACATTTGAAAGTATGCACAGAGAAAATCTCCACTAATACACTCATTTCAGTAAATGAAAATTCAGAAAAAATACAGTTTCAGGGGTTTCACAAGCCTCTGTCTGGAAACTTTACACTCTGTTTTTATCATTGAACTATGGCTTTCAGATTATAACGATCTCTGCGACGGGGAGGCTAACAGCTGATTATTTGGAAACAGGACGAGTTTTACAGCCAAATCCAGGTCTCGCACTGGGCATCCAGCCAAGGCTTTACCATGCGCTTGGGTGAACTCCAGGCACTCGCTACTTCATCTTCGTTTCCACACCCGTAAAGCAGCGGCATTCACCCTCCCGTCACCCTCCAGACGCAGGCTCAGGCTGATCAGACCTTTCAAATTAAATCCAAAGGCAGAGTGTGAATTAGCAGCAGCTGAAAGTCAGAGCCCTCATAGTAGGCTCATTTAGGAGACAGAAAAACAGCAAGAGAAGAGTATAAGCATCTTTGACTCAGTTGATTAGGCACAGACTTGTAAAATGACCATTAAAGAGGAAAAGCAGAAATAGCTTTGAGTTTCTACATGAAATAGTTGGGAGCTTGCTTCCAAAACTTGATTTTGCCGTGGCCGTGGAACTGGAGTGAGACATCCTCACCACCTTTCCACCCAGCACACGCAGGACTACAGCTTTTAAGCTTGCACTAGAGTGTTTTCAACTCTAAACACGGCTTTATCCTTCAGCATCTTTCTCACCATGGGGACCACCTCCCTTCCCAGCACACACCACCTCCCGCCACGCGTGCCCTCGCTGCTGTCCTACACACCATCCCAGAGCTTGCTGAAGTGAGAAAAGCCACCCAGAAACTCCAGCCAGTTGGACCAGCCACAGGAATGGCCTCAAGGCTCTTGCCTTTGGCTTTAGAGAACTGCCTGTGGCTTTGATGAGGCTTCCTCTGCCCACAATCCCTTTCTCCCATCATTTCTTCTTCCTTCAGGTAGGTTTATCAAGGTAAGCATCCCAGAGAACACAATAACTATAGTTTTGTTAATAATTCTGCTTAATTTACCTCTACTTTCTTGACCCTTTCCATTCAAGCCATCCGGAGTTTGGCAACATCCCACATGCGCTACGCTGGACTCCACACCCAGACACGTCCATCGCCGACACAGCTACCAGCAACTACCTTCCACTGCAGCTCTTTGAATGTTATGAATAATAATTCAGATAATTCCCGAGGCAGACAATAATATTCCAGCTCTACCACCTGCAGCTCCACAATGTATTTCATTAGTAACTCAAAACATCGCCCGCCTCTGAGCCAATTACTTTATTGTCAGTGGTAGCTCCACATCCCTGCTTGGAGCGGAGCACACTTCAGGAGAATAGTCAAACTCAAATGGGTTCTTCAGTGCTATTATTTCCCCTTTTAGAAGCTGATCACCTCCAATTAAGATACTGGACCTGATGAGACAAAATCATTCACTGAAGAGTTGAGAGTGCGGGGGCTGTTCAGTCTGGAGAAGAGAAGGTTCTGGGGGGACCTTAGTGCAGCCTGTCAATACGGAAAGGGGGCTTGTAGGAAAGATGGAAAGAGGCTTTTTACCAGGACTTGTAGCAATGGGACAAGGGGTGATAGTTTTAAACTAAAAGAGGATAGATTGAGACTAGATATAACAAAGAATTTTTTTACAACGAGGGTGGTGAGACACTGGACCAGGTTGCCCAGAGAGGTGGTCGATGCCCCTTCCCTGGAAACATTCAAGGTCATGTTGGACGGGGCTCTGAGCAACCTGACCTGGTTGAAGATGTTCCTGATCACTGCAGGGAGGTTGGACTCAATTATCTTCAAATGTCCCTCCCACCCCAAACCCTTCGATGACTCTCTAAGTGACCCTTGGTACCTGGAATCTTTTGGGAATCCCTGGAGTTCAGCACCAGCTTTTAAGTGTTATATACAGAGTGTTCCAAGCTGGTCTGGAAAGGGATATCCACCACTTAGATTTCCGAAACCCAGTACAGGACAAGATTTTCAGCAGTTACTCGGAGAAGCAAAAAGGCTGAACACGGCAATGGGACACGGGTATGAGCAGGTTGGGGAAGGCAGCAATTCTCCAACAGACCACACTTGCCAGAAGCGCTGACATCCCCGGGCGGACATTACCTACAGCCCCATACTTTGGGAACAAACGCTCCCTTTGAGCCATTTTTCTATTTAGAAGATGACAGCAGCCCAGATTAGAGTTGTTAGCTGTACAGGGCTTTCAGTCTGGATGCCACAGCTGAGCTTTCACACCATCTGTGAGGGTTTGAGACTGCTGCAAAGCACACGGGTCACTGGAGAAATTCTCTATACAAAGCGGGAAGACTTCTATAAATTGCAAAAGTGATACGTAACAGCCACAGCCGTTGTTTCTAAACACCTTTTGATTCTTTTCTGCTGAGAAGTGGACAGAAAAATTACCTTTTATGACATGAGTATACTGGGTCCACACTCAAAAAATTACTGTTCTCCATCTGTGTTTTAGGCATTTTTGACAAGAGCTCTCTACTGTCATAAATCAATTCCAGCTACTAATGATTCATCTTGCTATCCAGTAGCTACATCTTTGATGTTTTGTTATTCCCTATAAACCCCACCACTCCTCTTCTGAGAAGCCATCACTTTTTGATCAACAAACATATCAGAGGCGAGATCACGTGCTTCTGGGCACGGAAGCGCCCTCAGGTCTGAAATAAGATTTGTATCTTTAAAACCAAAAAATATATATTGGAAGTCCTAGGTAGTTTCAGGAGTCTCCAGTATCAAGTAGGTACAGGAAAAAAAAAAAAAAAAAAAAAAAGAAAAAAAAAAAAAAAAAAGTGCTTCAGATTCCTACTCTGCATTTAGGTTTTTGGACTTGAAGATCCTGTTTTAGTCCCATTTTGACTTGATCCCACCCCAAGCCATGGACACCACCTAAAACACCACATACAAACACATCTGGGTCTAAATCAAGCCGTATCTACATTATTATTCTGAGCCCCTCAAATCACTGTCCCAAGCACTGAGATCCAGGTTCTCTCAGACACTTTATTATCTGTATTCATAATCCTCCTGAGCGAGGCTGGATCAAGCAGCTCCACCGTATAAATTGCTGTTTATTTCCCTGTTAAGTTCTGAATTCATAAACACTTCTTCCACTCTACCATGAATGGCAAGGGAGCTCCAAGAAATTAAAGGGAAATGGGGTTTGGATTCAATCATAAAACTCAAGTAATCAAATAGTTATTTTTTTGTTATGCAGCAACGTTTATTGTGAACTTAAAATTACTCTAGACGTTCCTAAGAAACTGCTCTTTCAATGCTGCAGCATTTTCATTCTTGCAACAGGAAAATAAGCTCTCGCAGCACTACGCTTTTCATCCCCCGTGTATGAAAGGTTTCCTCTGCCTCCCCTGCTTCTCAGGTGCTTACCATTATATTTATGACCATCCCTTCTCTCTATGTGCCCGGCGTTGAATGAGAACCTCAAATCCCTCAGGACAGCCAAAGAGATTGTAACCAGGTTCCCAAAACAGAAAAAAAAAAAAAAAAAGAAAAAAGAGCTGTGTAATTGTGTCAAAATGTTACAGGATCCATTTTTTAAAAAATTCTTTTGTAAATCAGGGCTTTTTGTTTGTTTGGGTTTTTGTTTTGGGGGTTTGGGTTATTTCAGCAGTTTTACATTTAAAATACGGATTAATTAGGTAGGAGGAAAGAGTTAAACTATTGTGAATAGTCTCTTACTAATCCCAGACTGGTTTGGGTTGGAAGGGACCTTAAAGATCACCTAGTTCCAACCCCCCTGCCCTGGGCAGGGCCACCTTCCCCCAGCCCAGGTTGCCCAAAGCCCCGTCCAACCTGGCCTTGAACCCTTCCAGGGAGGGGGCAGCCACAGCTCCTCTGGGCAGCCTGTGCCAGGGCCTCACCCCCCTCACAGGGGAGAATTTCTGCCTTAGATCTGATCTAAATCTCCCCTCTTCCAGTTTAAACCCTTTACCCATCGTCCTATCTCTTCACCCCCTGATGACGAGTGTCCCCCCCTTTTCCTGCAGCCCCTTTCAGCCCTGGGGGGGCTGCTCTAAGGTCTCCCCGGAGCCTTCTCTTCCCCAGCTGAACCCCCCAACTCTCCCAGCCTGTCCTCACAGGGGGTGCTCCAGCCCCCCCAGCATCTTCGTGGCTCTTCTGGCCCCGCTCGAGCAGGTCCGTGTCCTTCTGGACTAGATGACCTTCAAGGTCTTTTCCAACCTAGATGATGCTGTGATTCTGCTGTTGGTGCCCCCAGAGCTGGACCCAGCCCTGCAGGGGGGTGTCCCAGAGCGGAGCAGAGGGGGAGAATCCCCCCCTTGCCCTGCTGCCCACCCTGCTCTGGGTGCAGCCCAGCACACGGGGCCTTTCTGGGCTGTGAGCACATGTTGTTGGCTCACAGGCCGTTTTCCATCCACTAATTCCCCCAAGTCCGTCTCCGCAGGGCTGCTGCTCTCAATCCACTCATCACCCAGCCTGGATTTGCCCCGACCCATGGGCAGCACCTCGCACTTAAACCCATATTGAACCTTACAGTAAACCTATAAAAAAAAACCCTGAAGAAATGGAACATGACTATAGAAATGGCTAGATCCTTTAACTCTATTCTTAGTGTTCAACAGCTGAACACAGCATAAGTAATTATTATTTTTTTTAAGCATCCTCCACTTTTAAGGGTAGCCTTTTTAAACAATTATTTCTTTTTACCCTGACAGCGTCCGTTTTTATTTGACATTAGCTGTTGAGATGAGAGACCACTTCATCTCACAATTCACCCCAAGAAGTTACGCAGTAGGTCTTGGAGAGTGTGATAAAACTCTATTTCCAGTTTAAAGGCACAATCAATTTTACAAGGTGAATAGTGCACTCACATTTCCACTCTGGCAGATATTCAGCAGCTGCATCTCCTATAAACAAGGACAACACCATCCTGTAAAAAAAAGGCTGGAAAAAAAAAACAGGCTGAAGCATCCCACCATTGCACGTGTACTCAATATATGCTACTGTGGTCCTCGGACTACTCAAGAGTCATCACTGGAGGAAACACTGCCACCAGATGTGCAATCAGGAAGAAGAGACCACAAGACAAACTTAAACAGCATCAATTTACAAATTCATGAAATGCCTAGGAAGGGGAAAGAAAGGAAGAAATCACCCCAAAACCCCCCGTTTCATTTTCAGGGGACTTTAGTGTAAGAAATGGACCATCTGAACACGTTAGCACGGAGAAGCAGCAATCAAAGCCCTCAGATACATAGATACCACCTGATACACAAAATATTTTTTCAACCCAAGCGATCCAAGAATCCTTCTGGCTCACGCAGATCCTGAGGGTCACCTCTGGCTTGGTCTATTCTGGAAACCATTAGCTCAAGTACCCACGTGGCCTCTCGAGTGTGTTTATCTTCTTCTCAGAAATGGAAACAAGAAAGACAGCTAAGAAATGCAAGACAGCAATTTGAGAGCTAACTTGGGCACTGGATAGATCTGCTACATCCAAATTCTGGATTTCACTGGTGTGTTAGTGAAGATGAGATAAAACTCTGCTGGGCCACACCAGTGGTCTCTGCTAGTCCCATACTTTGCCAACGGTGGCATCAGGAGATGTTATTTAAGCATGGCTTAGTCACCATCTCCACCTCCTTGTACTCCCCCCGGTCATCGCAAGGTTTGAGCAGACACCCCTGCCTGTTCCCGCTGTCTCTAAATTGAAAAATCCATTTTGAACCTCCTGAGATGCTCTGCCTCCACGAGCTTCTGCAGGGATAAAGGTCTAGAAATGCACTCCCCGCCCTAAGAGAAGTGCTCTCACCCGTGCCAAACGCATCTCCTACTAACTCGTGTGAGGGTCCCCTGGTTCCAGGGCTGTGGGGCTTCAAGCAGCTCTGCATTCACCTTACCACCACAAACATTTTATTTCCCCCACCATCACTCAACTTCTCTGTAAGTGGAGGAGCCCCAGCCTTTTCACAGCCACTTAAGGGCTTTACCCCCTCGATCATTCTTGTTACCTTCTTCTATACAGGTGGATCTCTAGTATTTTGCTAAGAAAAGTGCAATTAAGCCCTTATCTGGACTGATTAATGCATTAACATCTAATACTTAAATGCATTGAGCCTGTATCTGATTTCTTCTCTATTTCTAGAAACTGAATGTCACAAATAAATTACAAACCGTGCTCACTGCCCAAAAGTCAGCTCCAGATAATTCCTTTCAGTGGATGCACCAGAATACAGAACAGAAGCGCTCCTGCCTAGATAATAATCAGTTGGAAGAGCTTATGCACCCAAGAAGTAGAGTCCTGCATCCTAGAAGAGCTTTTTTATAAAACGGCAGAAAAGTTGAGTTAGCAGACACCTCTGGAGATCACTCAGCCCAACCATCCTGCCCAAAGCAGGATCAGCACTGGCGTGGCCAGCAGGGACAGGGAAGGGATCTGAGCCCTGGGCTCGGCACTGGGGAGGCCGCCCCTCGCTGAGGGGGTTCAGTTCTGGGCCCCTCACCCCAAAAAGGCCATTGAATGACTCGAGCGTGGCCAGAGAAGGGCAACGGAGCTGGGGCAGGGTCTGGAGCACAGGTCTGCTGGGGAGCGGCTGGGGGAACTGGGGGGGTTCAGTCTGGAGAAGAGGAGGCTGAGGGGAGACCTCCTGGCCCTCGGCAACTCCCTGCCAGGAGGGGGCAGAGAGGGGGGATGAGTCTCTGGAGCCAAGGCCCCAGCGCCAGGCCCCGAGGGAATGGCCTCAAGCTGCCCAGGGCAGGGTCAGGCTGGCTCTGAGGAAGGATTTCTGTGCAGAAGGGGCTGTTGGGCGTTGGAATGGGCTGCCCAGGGCAGGGGGGAGTCCCCGGGATCCCTGGAGGGGTTGAAGAGTCGGGCTGAGCCAGC
Source organism: Athene cunicularia (assembly GCF_003259725.1). Lineage (NCBI taxonomy): Eukaryota > Metazoa > Chordata > Aves > Strigiformes > Strigidae > Athene > Athene cunicularia. Next base: position 46,121 of record NW_020799278.1, on the reverse strand, counting down.
GCTGAGGGATCTGGGGGAGTTGGGAACGGTCAGGGTGAGGGTCATGGTTGGGCCGGAGGAGCTGCAAGGTCCTTTCCAACCCAGATGATTCTGGGATTCTGTGAAAGCAGGGCCAGGCAGAGCAGGTTGCTCAGGATTGTGCCTGGTTGGGTTTTGAACATCTCTAAGGATGGAGACTCCATGGCCTCTCTGAAGTATCTGTGAACACCTTTCACCGGTTTGTCCACTGATGAATAACACAGATAGGGATTATATGACTTTGCATCTGACACCTTAAAGCTTCAAAGCACCCGTAACAGATAAGACCTTCAAGACAAGTTATTTAGGTTTGTAGGCAGGAGTCAATTGCTGTATTATGTGGCACCCCTTTAACAGGTGTGGAAGAACAAAAGCTGGAGCAAATTTATGAAATTAATTTATAGCTATGAAAATCCGAGACCAGACTAGGTACAAAACAAACAGCTGATAAAAGTATCAGCTTTTAAGGGTCTCAGAAATCCAACCCATGTGACATTTTCCCCCAAGTCTCACAAAAATAACTGAAGGCAGAATGAGCTTTCCCTTCTTCTAGCCTCCACCTCGCAGCTCTGACAGATCCAGGGTATCGATTCTCTCTTCCATAGATGTTCCACAGTTTTGAGACAGCCTCTATCCACCTCCTTTCATCCTGTTTTGGGACATTCACTCCACCGAGGAGCCTCCTAACCCTGGTGGCAGCTACATCTACCACCAAGAGCCTCCCTCCTTGCAGAGCTGCGCTGGATTTTGATGGGATCTTGAGCACAGAAAATGAAAGGGCTATTGTCAAGGTTCCTGAAAACATCTGGCTGAGCACCCACTCCTTCAATGACCCTCTTGTTTAATCCACCACATCATGCTCCGCGGCCCGGGCTGCATGACGAGCCATTCCAAGGGGGTGAGGCAACATCTCCGAGGTTTACATGTTTCTGCTTCTGTGCCCTTGAGTCCTGCTGTCTTCTCGCCTCTCTTGAGATATATTTTGAGACACTCACTCAAGTGAGATCACAGCTAATATTTGAGCTGCAAATTTTAACCTTTCTACAGTGCCTCCCAGAGAGTCTGAAAAGGCTCTCAAGTAACGCAGCTTCCTCAGCCAAAGTTTCCTATTTGTTTTTGATCTCCACTTAACCTTTCGGTTATAATAGCTGAAATGTTGAGAGGACAAGGAATCAAATATTCAGGAGTGCCTTTTGTCTCCTCCCTCCTGTCACTGATCACTGTTAATCACCACATCGGTAAACATTTAAAGAAGTCGGCATGGTCTCATCTGTCTGTCAGCTGGAAAATACCAGTTATATAAAAGGAGAGCTGAACCTCGGGCCTACTGGGGCTAGAGTTACTGCTGTTGCTTGGCACCACGGCTTTATTTTGAGATAAACTAATTCAGACCTTTGTTTCAACACATAGATGCACACAGGGGCATCTCTGATTTCACCCAACTCCCCTGGCAGCGAGAACATGTCTCTCGTTGGCTGGTGCCTCCAAATTCCTCCTGCACCGCTCTTGAGTTTTCCTTCTTGGAGCTTCTCAACTGAGTCTCAGCACCCCGTGGCAGGTACCATCCGTTGTGACACTGGTTAAAACAAACTGACTCAGAAGAAACACCGTGCCGCCTTGGAACCAAAGCCAAGTGCCTTGTGTCCAAAGCCCATACTTTAATCCAAAGCCTGCTCTCCCAGCAAGACCTCCACATCCCTTGAAGGATCCAAAAAACCAAATCCATCCATCTCACCAGCCTCTTCGTCTCTTGAGACCGTACATGAAAATTGGAAGGTGAAGCCAGCCAAATGCCAACCACTGAACAAAGAGGAGATGCTACATGAATTTTGAGGCTGAATTTGCTGATACAGCACCCTAGACCTGCAGTACATCACACCTAAGCCTGTGCCAGCTTTGGTCACCAGCAACAGGGCTGACGGATATAGCAGAGAGCGCTCACAGCAGCAGGGAACATTTATCACCTGGCTGCTCCTACCAGTAAATTTCAGAGGTACACCCCAGAATCTAGGATACACGGATCATTAGGTTAGGAAATCTATTCAATTCCTTTCGACCTGTAGTATATCTAAGTGCCACAGAACGCGTATGCACGCAGTAAATACCCAAGAGTGGGGCTTAGTCATTAAAACCAAGGTCAGTCTGCACTGCGTGTCCTTGGGGCGTGGATCTGGAGCAGAAGGGTTTAGTGAGGCCAAGGCTGAGAGCGAGTCACCCTTTGAGAGGTCTCCTTGTCGCTCTGGAGGATTCCTTCCTCCTTTCAACTTACTGACTTTAAATATCAGCCCCGTAGCACCGTTACATCATCTTGGCAGGTCACCGGCCAAGCACCCGGTCTCTGTCCAGCAAGCAGCGCTCCCATACCACTTTAGAGCACTAAAGCAGAAAAGGAAGGATAATAAACACACAGAGGATTGTTTCTCCTGTTCCACGCTGACGATGAGGACCACCTCGAAGCTGCACAGCCCATTGCAAGGCAAAAACTGTGTTTGCAAGTGAAGGACAAATAAGGCTGGAAAATCTGTTCGCTAGAGCAGAATTTTGGCTTTTAAGAATGATTTGCAAAGGCGCAATTTAAATAGCAAAGGACCAAGGTAAAGGTATGTCTCAGGGGAAGCGCGTGATGCTGATAACCAGGTTTTTACTTTGGCTCATTCGACAAGATTCTTGATATCGAGCATCACCACAAGCCAGCAAGGATGAAAAGGGTGTTTCCACAGAAAGGAAGGTTCTGCTTATACAACGGGAGCAACCGAAATAACTCCTTGAGTTGAAGGCATCGTTCAGAAAATAAGCAAGGTGGACTCAGAGCTTTTTGGATTATATCTAGTTTTCCCCGTGGTACCGATACCTTCACTCACAGTTCACACAGGAACTACTATACAGAAAATAATAATACCAACAACAATAATAGTGATAATAATAATAATAATAATAAAAAAAATATCCTCAGTGGTGACCCACTCCTTAGGTACGTTTGTGACCATAAAGCACATTTCCAACCTGAAGGGTTTCTCACAAACTAGCAGGTCATGGGAACCATGACAGCTTGCAGATGACAAATCCTGTTTCAAACATGTTCCCTCAGCTGTGCCCGCCTGGCTCCTGGCAAAACTGTGATGCCAATGACAAGAGTTTAACCGTGCTAATACCGTACACAGGAAAGTGTGCTCATATTTTCAGAAAGCACATGAGAACGTCAACGCTTTTTTTTTTTTTTTT
>NW_020799278.1:39291-42831 GCF_003259725.1 Athene cunicularia | reverse complement strand
AGTCTGGAGAAGAGGAGGCTGAGGGGAGACCTCCTGGCCCTCGGCAACTCCCTGCCAGGAGGGGGCAGAGAGGGGGGATGAGTCTCTGGAGCCAAGGCCCCAGCGCCAGGCCCCGAGGGAATGGCCTCAAGCTGCCCAGGGCAGGGTCAGGCTGGCTCTGAGGAAGGATTTCTGTGCAGAAGGGGCTGTTGGGCGTTGGAATGGGCTGCCCAGGGCAGGGGGGAGTCCCCGGGATCCCTGGAGGGGTTGAAGAGTCGGGCTGAGCCAGCGCTGAGGGGTCTGGGGGAGTTGGGAACGGTCAGGGGGAGGGTCATGGTTGGGCTGGAGGAGCTGCAAGGGCTTTTCCAACCCAGATGATTCTGGGACTCTGTGATTCTGTGAAGTCTGTCCGTCCTATTCCTTCACTCCAAGATTGCATCATCAGAAGCACGTTACTGCTGGGGGACCACATCTCACCCCGACCAGAGGGAGCCCAGGTTCCTCCACACTGGAGGAGCCTCAGCAGAAGCGATGGCAAGTTGTGCTTAAACCAAATCTTAGGGCTGTGAGAATTCGCCTTTATAGAGAAAGGCTGCCAGAATGAAGAGATTGGGAATAATGACTTAAGAGCACAGCCTGTTAACCTTAGAATGACTGTTTACAGGTTTCTTCCTGTGCCTCATTTGTTCAGCTATACAAAGCAGGATACCTTGTGCTTTTTTTTTTTTCTTTTTTCCCTGTACAATTTTTATTATTACCTAAGTAGATTGCTTAAGAAACTGACTTGAGAATCAGCGGAGGACTTAAGTACACGCTCTCAACGGCATAAATTATCTTTTCATTTCCCTAAATTCAGTATTACGCAAGATGACTTTCTGAAGAGCAGCTAAACTCCTACGGTTACTGCTTACAGGTGGGAAAAACAACATTACACAATTTCACAGTTCGACAGGGTCACCTTTCTAAGAAGCCATGCAATCATGAATTAAGATACTATGTGCAGTTAGAGACCTATCGAGCATCGTGTACAACATCAGGAGAGCCAGTAAAACAACTTCATTGATATGGGTAAAAAAAAAAATAAAATTCATCTCCAACAGAAGTGCTATCCGGTCCACAATAAGTCTTGTTCTCTATTCTTTAAGGTCAGATTTGCAGCAGGCTAGGAGAAACGAAGAGGAAGCAGGACGCCAAAGGGTGGTATAAAAATGTAAGTGCTCAAAAAAATATGGACCGCGGAGACACAGTTGAATACGCAGTATTAGTTTTTATACCCAGTACATGTAGCAAACCAGAAAAAAAGCAGATCACCACCTCAAAGACCAAGGCAGAGCGGTTTAGACTGCATTAGAAGGCACAGCAACACCTGCCGAATTTTGGTTGGTTATTTGGATGGCTGTTAGCTATCCCCGAGTTGAGGGTGGCGGTGGTGGGATTGCATTTCCTTTCATTGACAAGGTCAAGGGGATTCTGCTCCGCACGGGATCTCAGAAGGGCTTTAACCCTTATCCTCAGCACTGCAGCGTTGACCTCCAGGGTGTAACTAAAGCAGCCACATCGGCTGGCGGCAGCAGGCAGCGGGTTTCTGGAGAAGAGGACGTCGGAGCCATCTCCCACCACTCCAAGTCAGCAGGAAGCTTCCTGGCTGGTGACAACCCAAAGGAAGAGAAAGGATGCGGGGATCACGCCAAGTCAAACCACACACGGTTGCTTAGAAACCTTTGAAAACGACATTAAAAATTCAGATTTTGATGAAGAACATCGCAGTAAAACAAGCAGAAGTTTTGCTTGAAATCAGCCTTTCCCAGAGCCAAGTGCACTGTCTCCACTGTCTTCCTGCCCCCCCCGCTACACTCCTGCTGCTTTGCAGGCCACCTTTGGGCCTCAATGCTTCAAGGTTTTCCTAAATTCAGTGGGCGAGCAGACAGCTGGGTACCTGCCTACAGTGGTAAGTCTTTCTAGATGGTCAAAATCACCCAGCAGAATAATATTTCAATAAAAGATGGTGATATATGGAAGGCACATGCTGAAAAGAAAAAGAATGAAGTTACTGTAGCACGGTGCAGCTCTGGCATCTAATCAGGGAGACAGATGAAGGCAGCAATCTGTCTCCTTAAAATATGCACTTTTTTTTTTTTTTTATGGCTGCATAACTGTATTTGAAGATGCTCATAAAATGGCTGCAGCACAAGGGGGCTGCACCAGGAGCCTCCCTCTGCAATCACGAGGGAAGTGATAAGAAATTTCATCATTAGCAGTGTTTAATTGCCAAGTAGCCATACCACTCCGTAACATCCATTATCAGCCTTGTAACATACCTTTGGACCGGGATCATAAACCAGGTTTTGTTTCAGAGCTTAAAATCTTGCCGCAGCTGTCAGTGAGGGGAAGGATCAGTAAATCACCTAAAACGTGATGCTGCAGATCTGCTCCCCGAAACACAGCTGACCTTGTGGGATCACGAGACTGTTTTAGCACATCCCAAACAATCTTTCAGGTTATCTTCTACGCCGGATCATCCCCTCAACCTTCTATGCCAGATCATCCCTCAACCTTCTACACGGGATCATCCTTCAACCTTCTACGCGGGATCATCCCTCTTGGCTTACATTTGCACTACAGACTCTCCAAACAGAAATTATATAGAGATTGGTAGCAGGGAAAAACAACGCTGTCCATCAATAGACCAGAAGCAAACGGGTAACTCATCTTCAGATTCAGTGCAAAAATCTGGGTTAAATTCCTCTCATTTTCAAGGATCTGAGCAACTCCACACCAGCCTACACTAGTCTTCATTCCCTACCACATGAAAATCCGTCTCCTCTTATCCCATACTACACACTCGGGTTGCCCAGCTAGCCCACTGGCTACCTTGCACGTGTGACGTTCCCATTTCCAGCGCACAGAGCCATGCCTTCCTCACGTTAAAACTCAGTTACAAGGCGCTGAATTACCCCAGTCTGCTCCAACCTACACCTTTCCTCCAAGCACTTCTCAAATGGTGAGTTCTTCCACGGAGGTATTATGGTAATATTTTATCCCCAAGGCAAACAGGATGGACATCCATGGACAGGAGTCATTTCCAACCATTCTAAATAGCTAGGGAAACAGATATTCAGCAATGCCTTCTGTGTGTGTGACTGTCAAATAAATAATTGTGGATGTGACAGCGGAGCAGCAGTGAAAAGCTCATGTTTGTAAGAGCTCTAGAAACCTCCACCTTCCACCCTACCACCGGGATCCACACACAGACTCGCAGCTAAAAGAGAGCCTTCAAAATCCCCACTGTGAAGGCACCTGACCCAGCAGGGACAGAGCCTCAAACCCCCTCCCAAGAGGCTCAGCGCTGTGTTAAGGAAGCAAGATGACAGCAATCAAGGATTTTATCGTTTAATCACAATTTGACACAACTGAGAGCCTGTCTACTGCAGCTCAAAGGAAGATCTGAGGACATTCTTTGCATAGTTTATATTTTCACCATGTTTATCCAAATCCCACACCCTGGAATTTCATTTCAACCTCTCATTAATGCACGGTTACAGCTCACAAACACCCCCCCCC
>NW_020799278.1:18357-39241 GCF_003259725.1 Athene cunicularia | reverse complement strand
CCCCCCCCCCCCAAAAAAAAACCAACCAACAAAACACCACCAAAACCCACTAAAATAACCAGAAATCAATGTTATTTTCTGCAGGGATTAGCTGCTAGCAGTAGTCTCTCAGCATTATGGCTAATTTTCATCAGGATACAGCAGAGCTAGCTCAACAATATGCCACCTGAAAGACGCAGCGAGGTATCAGCAGTACAAAGATGTAAATAAGTTTGCATATGCAAGCATCAAAGACTCCATGAGATTCTGAAGTGAGAAAACATCTTTTTCCCTACAAGATACTGAAGGAATGGTAGCGAGACCAACAGGGGTGGGAGGACAGGAGGGGAAAGAAAAAAAAGAAAAACCAAACCAAACCAAAGCGTGAGCGTAGCAGGAGCTCAACAGTTGGAGAAGAATCAAGCTAAGCGAACAGTAGAAACAGCAACTCGGGCACAAGGAAAACAGTGATGCCAAGAGCATCGGGAAGAGCAATATTCAGGCACCTGCAGAGAGACACAAAACAGCTTTTGCAGAGAATGACCAAAAACCAGCAGGAGAATGACCAAAAAATGGTGGAAAGGGAAGCAAACCCACAAGGCTCATCCCAGGGGAGCGGGACCGAGGCCCTCAAACTGCAAAGTGAGAAGCAGCTTCAGGAAGCCCCTCATCTGCAGATCGAGTCAGCACACCTCTGCAGTGCTGCTGGAGTCCAGCAGCTACAGGAAAAGCAGCCAGAACGTCTTTTTTTTTTTTTTTTTTTTTAAAAATTTGTTCCTGCAGCTTTCTGCCAGGATACCAAGTCTCTTGTCCCAGGGATGAAGGCAGTTGAGGGGTTTCTGCTACAGCTGAGAAGGAGGATGCAAAAGGTGTGAAAAAGCAAGTGAGGAGAAACAGAGCAGAAGAAAGAAGTGAGAAATAAAGGCAGAAGGGGGCAAATTTTCCAGCAAATCCCACACAGCTGCCCAGTACATTTCTCAGACCCGCCCTGACCCTTTACATCTACAGGGACAGCCCAGCAAATCCTGGCTTAGTGGCTGCGTATACGACAGGCAGGAGAAGAAACAAAGGTGGAGTGGAATGTTGTATGTTAAAGCCTTGGAAGGGGTAAAATGAAGAGGGAACAACCCCCCCCCCAAAAAAAAACCCAACACATAAGACAAAACAAGGTCTGCAGGGAGAGGGAGCTCAGCAACAATCACGAATTTAAGAAAATGGCATCACTGGTGATATTTGTAATTGCTGCTGGAGGAAGGCTGAGCCAAGAACCCCGAGAAATATGTACCCTTAGGAGTGTAATCCTGCACAGCAGCCTGATTAAGACACTTCATTCGTTAGGGATTTTCCACGCAACACTGACCTTCAAGATGAGGGTCCTGTTCCACAGGCAGCAAAACCATGTCATGACAGATCTCCCGAGGTGGGAAGGGACCAAGTAAGAACCACTCAAACACCCTCCAGGAAACGGGGATTATCAAACTGGCAGGCTTGGGCCTAGTAACCTGCTGGACTTTTTACACCAGAGATAGATACAGACTTGAAGAATTTACAACCTTGAGAGCTTTACTGCAGTTGATGGTGTCAAAATACGATAAGGAAGCTGCAGGCAGGTTAATGGGTTGAGAACGGGGACTGAGGGAGTCACGGGGCTGACACACTGTGTACTTTGAGTCCAACTCACTCCGTGTGAGATGGGCAATAGGACTCACGCACTGCTACGTGTGTGCATTTGCATGAGTAGTCACCATGGAGTACTGACCTGCTAGCCCTCAGTCCAGCTTGCCAGCCCTTAAGAGCTTTTTAGGGTTATATCCTAAAAGACATGAACAGATCTATCCTATAGAAACACGAGCATTAAAAGTTACAGTTGTACACACACAAGCTAGCGACAAAAGAGCCTACAGCTCAACCAGAAAATGTTAAAACTCAGGTTAGTAGAGACCACGTGGATAGACAGAGGGGTCCCTGGAGCTTTAGCATTTTTCCCAGTTGAAGACACATCCAGGCCTGCTGTTCCAGCAAGGCAGCCTGGTTCTTGAGCGCTTCTGAAAGTGTGAATCTACTGATTAAGTGCAGTGCCTGCATACCAGGCAGCTAAACCACGCCAGGGAAGCAGCAAATCTCCAGCTTTACGAAGGTGCAGATGAGTAACACATATTCCAAAACCTCCAGATGTGTCCAGGAAACCCTGAGACCTAAAAACATAGCCCAACCATCCTGGGACATGGGGGAATTTTTTTATGCCAGGGCTTTACCCATTCCCAGGCAATGTTTAAACAAACAAAAAAAAAACCAAAAAAAAACCCCAACAAAAAAAAAAAAGAAGAGATCACCAGTGTTGTAACCTCACAGAAAGGCATGAGAGATGCACTTACAAACACGTTCCCATCCCCGGGCATCCAGTCCTCATCTGAACTCGTTGAGATGTCAAGTCACTAGAAGAATAGCACTGGTCTGGCCAGAAGCCTGTCTAGTCTGGCACCCTACCACCAAAAGCAGATGTCTACACCCTAGTAAGACTAGTGTGAGCATTTAGCAATTCTTTAACATATTAGTACTACACTAATGCAACAGGAAAAAACATGGTTAGGACAAAGCTTACAGTACGCGAACAGTAAAGGAAAGGAGGCAGAACAGTTGGTTGGCTAAGGTAGACACGGTAAAATAAGATTTGGTCTTATAGCATTTATTAGTAGGTGCCCTGGATGTCATCACATCGCTGTCAGTATGATTAATTGCTATTTATTCAATGCCAGAGCAGGTAATGATTGCTGTGCTAGCAAGTGGGAAAAAGCCAAGCGAAGAGGAGGTGTTGGCGGGGGGTGAAATACTCTGGAGCCGGCAGAGATGAGGAGCTGACTCAAAACTTTGGGATTTGTGGTTAGAGTTACAGACTGGAAGCTAGACTGCAAGAGAGACTGCTGTGGGCTAACCCAGCTGTAAAGCAAGGGTAGTCATTGAAATACCTGCAGTACCAGTCAAGTCAGGCACTTGGTTTTGCATAAGGCATATTTAAATTGGTATTTCTAAGTCTTCGGGCCTCAAAGCAGCTTTTTAAGCTAGGCTACTGCACTATTTTAAGATGGCTCATCAGAGCAGAAATTAAGTTGGCCAGCAGATAGCAAATTCAAGCTAGTATCAACAACGCTGGTTAACTCGGGTCTTTGAAGGAAGAACAGGTTGACACAGAAGTCAGCGTGGTCTCGGGTGCTCATTAAGAGAACCCATTAAACAAAACATTTTTAGCAATGCAGGTAGTGATGAGCTACTCCACAGCAAAGCCACCAACCAACTTCCTAATACAGAACTCGCTTCTCTCACCCCCACTCCATTTAAAATGGAATTCTTCCCTACCCTAAAGCCAGTAACTTGATTTTAAGGCAAAAATCATTCCTGTCGCATTTTCCCAGGCTTTCTCAAACTCTAACACCCCGAAATATGCTCAAAGATGCAGAAGGCCAAGTCCCACCACTATGGAGAATAAAACAGGAGAGAAGCTGCTCCTGAAGTGGAAGAGAGCCAGTGAAGAGCCAGTCCACCCATCACCCACCTGGATGGAGGACTGGAGCTCTGGATTAAATAAATAGTTAAATTATCGTTACAAAAATGATTAATTTTCTATACTGTCATTTTTTGGAGCGACAATATTGAAAACTGTTACCTGTTATAGCAATTTTGGTATAACATGGCCAAGGATTGCTAGCAATTAGGATCCATTCTTATTACGTAGGATTGACAAATGATCCAAGTCTCAACTCCCACGTATTATATGTGGTGAGAAAGAAAGGACTACAGGCTACCAAACCCTTCCTCTGAACCTGCTGCCTTTTTATTCAAACCTTCCTAGTTCTTTGTAAGAGTCCTCAGCAATTCACAGCATCCTCCTCTTCCAATAATAGATGCCTAGAACAAAGAACCAGAAAGGCTTGATTATATGAGTGATGCCTTACGTGAGCAAATCATACTTCTGTCCCTCTGAGAGAACAAAAATTTCTCTTCTCTCCATGTCATCCTTGCAACAGAGGTGGCCAGGGAAAATAGGGCAGAGGAAATGAAGGAATCCCTTTGAAAGGCCACAGAAAACCAGGTAACCAGGTTAAAAGGATGCTATGTAATAGAATTTTTCAGAATGACAAGAGAATTCGGACAGAACGGCGCTATTTAACATGATTATCGGTGCAGCGGTGATTCAAGCTGGATGTTACTACGCAGCAGCTGAGTCACAGGGACTCTCCGCGGAAAGGCTCTTAACCTGCCGCACCACTGGGGCGATTCAAAGAGCCCAACGAGCTTCCTGTGGTTAAACAAAGTCGCAGCACTTTGCTGACAGAAAGCCTGTGTGCACGCTGCCGCGGCACAGCTTTTACAGAGAAGCTACTTAAACCAGCAGCTATTGTGTGCCCAAGCCTTACAGTAAAGCCTTTAATCCAGTAATACAACCCTAAAAGAAGTTTGGGAGCTTGCTTTAGAATGACAAAGCCAAGCAGACCCCTCGAACCTGAACAGCAAGACAGTAAGGTAAGGCATGGTCTGCAGAATCAGCCAGACCTGCAATTTGCTCGCTGATTAGATCCCTCGAGCAGAGCACCGCAGCAAGCAAATTAGTTAAATCATCGCCCAGACACTACTTAACGATTTGAAGGAAAGGGCTGTTTGTTGCCTTTCAGGATAAGGGATCTTCCCACAACGTTTTCTGGAGGTCGGGGGACGACGGTTGGTATTTAGGCACGAACAAGACGTCATTGTGTTGAAAACTCGCTCTGCCCGTCTCGCAGAGCGCGGGGTTGGGACGATGCTCACAACTCACAGTCCCCAAGCTCTCGGTATACACCTCTTGGAAAGTTCAGCAGAAATATTTCTCACCATCAGGATTTCCAAAGCCTGAGCTGCTCTGGACCTTCAAGTGAGTAAAACGAGATTATGTTAAGCGTTATGGAAAAGGTTTGTAGCCAGCTTGACACTGGCTGCAGTTTCGGTTCTGAGATGTTTGAGGAAGTTTATCTAATGCAGAGACAATCAATGAATGTAATGCTTAGAAAAACAATAAAATGAAAAAAAACAGGGGCTGACAGCTAACAACGCAAGGCAAAGTGGATAACTCTGGTGATCTAAAAGGCTCTTCTAAAAAAAAAAAAAAAAATCCAGCAAAAAACCTCTCTGAAGTTGTGACACAGTCAAAAGTCCCGACTGCTCTGCTGTGTTTTCATTCAAGCCCTGTACCACCCGGGCCTCCAGATTGGATCCACAGCTCCTTTTATCAACTTGTTTCTCAACACCTAGAAGAGCAAGTCACCACAAATGGGGCTACAAGTTAAACTGAGTATTCGGTTTAGATTAAATCTCGTTCTCCGCTGTCCGCCAGCAGCATCCTCAGTCACTAAACACAACTTCAGAAATGCCCAAAGCAGGAGACAATCCTAGAATCGTCAAATGGTTTGGGTTGGGAAGGGACCTTAAAGATCATCTAGTTCCAACCCCTGTGCCCCGGGCAGGGCCACCTTCCACCAGCCCAGGTTGCCCAAAGCCCCGTCCAACCTGGCCTTGAACCCTTCCAGGGAGGGGGCAGCCACAGCTTCTCTGGGCAGCCTGTGCCAGGGCCTCACCCCCCTCACAGGGGAGAATTTCTGCCTTAGATCTGATCTAAATCTGCCCTCTGTCAGTTAAAACTGCTACCCTTCGTCTTATCACTACACACCCTGATAAGAGAGTCCCAAAATCTGCAGAAATATGAGAACTTGATGGTAAAGTTACATGCCAAGGGCCCTAAAAGTTGGCGAGGAGCCAGAAGCATTAGCGCATCTGACAGGAGATCTGCTCGCGATACGGCGGCACTGCTGCCCAAGGCAGATCGATGTGAATCAATGAAGAGTCTTTCTGTTGGTTTTGGGGCCCGGCTCTGTGTTGGGCGATGAGACTTTGCTTTTGGGCTCATCAGCGTAGCGTGGATGCTGACGGCCCGCAGGACAGATGCCAGGCAGGATACAGCGCCGTCCAAGGGGTGCACTTGTTTCAGGTCACCCTCTAAGAGACATCCTTCCAAAGCCAGCTCTGTCACCGGCTGACGTCTGCCTACAAGGAGATGGACTCCTTGCCCTGGTTTTGGGGCGAAACACCCCCCCAAAGACACGCTGAAGCCAGCAGAGTGCAGCTGCAGTGAACAGGCTGCAGGGACCCACTGATACAGGTGTAAGAGGACGTTTTGTCTCTCCGTGGTCTGCCCTGAACCTTGATGCCCTTCAGTGCTGCTTAATACTGCACACAGGCTCTGAAAAAGGCGGAAAATAGCCTTTTATCTGCAATCCCAGAAGGAAAGGCATCGAAAGCTTCATTGCCAGGCAGTAATAAGTCACCGAGGGGTGTCAGGTGCATTGGCCTTCAGAAGGTGAACCTCCCAAGCCCCGCACCTTTGCTGTACACCATCTGCTCTGCTGGTCTTCACTGAATAGTTTTGTCTGTGCCCTCTACCCTGTGGACTCTTTCAACACAGTCCAGTGTTTGGAGGGCAAGGAGAGCTAGTTCCAACCCTCAACACCATCACAAGGGAGGTACCATAAACACAAATGCTTGTGCTGAGAAGAGTAGAAACTCATCAGGAACCAGGCGAGTCCTCACTCGCAAGTTCAAGCTGAGATGGTGCGGCCCTCGGAGCACGCAGGAGAGCCCTACCCAAAGACAGATACCCTGGCAGTCCTACCTCAACTGAACACGAGTCTCCAGTCTGGAGAAAAGACTATTTCAGCTGGCTGGGCAACAAATTTCAAAGGAGTAATAGGAAACCATCAGACCTGCTGAACACGCGTCAAGAGTGCTTTGTACGCAGCTCCAAGCAGTATCTTCACCACGCTTGGTACCAGCGCTTGCGTCACCCAACATGCCCACTCTGCTCAGTCCAGCCTTTCTGGACACTGACTGCTCAGAGCAGCAGCAGCACTGGAAGGAAGCTTGCCTGCCAATCTGAAAGTCAGTGACCTGTGCTCTTAAAAGCCATGGTCACACAGCCTAAACTGTAGCTAAAAATGAGGCAAGATGACGAGTAGAGAAGAGGAAGAAAATTTTTTAAACATCAAGGTTGGTTTGTTTTTTTTTCCCTAGCACATTTATAATTTATCTCTACTTAGGCTGATAAATGGCACTAGTACCAAGTGCTGTAACCAGAGGCGAGTGTGAGACATATGTTCAGTACAAAACTGTTTGTTCCCTGATAATGGGGCTACACTAGAATATGAGGTGGGGAGACATGCAGACATCCACCAAGATGCATCCTAAATCAGGGGTCCCAAAGACATCCTGCCCCCCCTTCCATTTTTCTCTTTGCACGTGAAACAGGAAAAAAAAAAAAAAAGTCCCACAGTAGCTTTAAATAGAAATAAAATTTACACACCATTAACAGCCAAAGCACAACGTGAGAGCCAATAAGCAGCTCCGCTGTGGTCCAGACATTACTCCAAGTGCGCTCTGTATGTCCTCAGAAATTTATTTATAAAGCATTTTCTTTTTCCTCCTTCCTTGTACAATGGACAGAGAGCACGACAGTTTTTAAATGACAAATCAATACAGAGAGCTCTAAAAACCAAATCATATTACAGCTGCATTAGAAATTTTCTTGGACTGCGGCTCATGAAGTATTGAATATTTTCAATTACTCTTCTTCTCCAGCTGACATAAGAGTTCCTGAGTTGGATGTAAAAATCTCCTCCAAACGTTTTCACCCCACGGAGCAGTTTAAGGCTTTTTCTTCTTTTTAGCAGATAAAACTTGTGCACAATAAGTGAACCTAACCCAGCGGTTGCAGTAAGTGCATCACACAAAATTGGTAGACCAAGTTGGAAGCGTTTCCATTTAACAACCTCTGTACTCCATTTATCTCCAGGCGTGTGAAGAAAAGGCATCCCTTAGAAACATACTGCAACGCAGTGAATGAAAGGGTTGGAAGCTAGAACAATAGAAGAGCTAAACTGGAGCTCCTTCCTCCAATTTAAGAGCCAATCTGAGCTTAGGGAAGGGCTTCTTGACACCATCAAGTAGCATGGTTTAGGAAGGCAAACTTGGGCTCCCCTCCCCGGGAACCATGAAAGCATGAGGTGGGCGTGCAGGTGAGACTCCACCAGTCACATTCAAGCTGTGTCATTGTGTAAGTGTCTCCTCTTCCTCCATCCCACATCTCACGTTAGCAGTCACCTCGGCAAGCTGGACACCCACAAGCACATCTTTCCTCTCCCTGGAGATTTACTCTGTTTCTAAGTTTTAGGCTACGAAAAGCATGAGAGGAGATTTCAAAGTACCGAGACACCGGGTTTTTTTTTAACGTACAGAGTCTCTTCAGAACCCTTCCTATTCCTTTTCTTGTTTAAGGGATGTGCTTCGAGCAGTCCTGTCATCTCACTTCCCAGCCCCTAGAACAAACTCAGCGCTTAGAAGATGATGGTGAGGAGATCCCACATGCTTTGTCATTGCTATTTCCGCGTCCAGCCACACTTGGATTTTAACTCAAGTTCTGCGTGCCTTTTGATCTTCTGTATCAAATGGATTGCTGCATTAAGACTTCATTATCTTTCCTAGCCAAAAATACTCTGAGTATCTCAAAAGCTCTGCTATGAAAGGCAGTGTTTAGTCTTCAGGAGAACAGGCTTTCAAGGGAAGAAAGCAGCACAGAATTTCAGCTACAAGCAACATCAGGAGAGCTTTGTTTTAATCTTCCTCCCCCACTGATCTCGATGAGGATCTACAACCAAGGTAGCGAGCGCAGAGCCCAACTCGTAATGAGGTCTGCTTGGTCTGTCTAGGAATTCATTTTGCCTTTGCAACGCTGCAATCACCGTAGGCTTTTCTAAAGCAACAGATACACTTAACCTTCAAATAATTCCCTTCAGCCCTTTATTTCTCCCCTCCTTGTTCATCATTGCAAACCCTTTAGTCCATGCTGGGAAAAAAAACCAAAACAAAACAAAAGCAAGCAATAAATTGGACAGTGCTGTGCATCACTTCCAAGTGTTCAATGCACAGACGTTGCTGAATACCACCTTAAAAATAATACCCCCCGACCGCAGCCAAAGTCTAATTTTTATCACTGAATACTAGCACGGGATTTTTTTGTGGTGGTTGGATACCATCACTTTGCTACTTTCTAAAAAAAAAAAAAAAAAATCACTTCCATTTTTGACAACATACAAAACATTTCTAGGCAGTGCACTTGTCTACAATACAAACTTCCATGGATCAGGAAGGATCAGGAACATCTGCCTCTGTCCCGGGGCATGCTTAGACCACCTTTCTGTACTTCAGGATGATCAGCCTCTCTCTTTGGCATCTTGCCTGCTAATGCACAGTTCACTTCTCTCAGTTTCTCAGGATGAGTGACAATATGTCCTCCCAACGTCAAGTTTTCCCTTTGAGTTTTTTTGGTTCTACGAAGCAGAAAGAGCAAGAGCTACGAGATCCTCAAACACGAATGCCAACTGTATCGTTGACAACAGCTCAGATGAAAGAGCAAGGGAAGTGCCGAGAGCACAGCTACTCCCAGCAAAATACCCGCCACGCAGCAAAGCGGAGACGAGCACGCAGGAGTAACCCTGGGCATTTCACCCTGAGAAGCTGAGTGGAGTTGGCCACGTTACTTCCACTCCCTGGAGTAGAAAATTGCAACTGCACAAAAGCAAGCGAGCAGCGCTATCGATTTGTTAACCTGTACTACTCCCTGCTCAGACAGCTCTTCTTCAGACATGACGTACGAAAACCTGATATTCACCTCAAAGTCTCCCACTGCCTTAATTTTTGCTTATAAAGCCATCACCCTCCGCATTATTTCCAAGCTGAGAGGATGTTATCTTGCATAAGACTGACCGCACGAGCAGATGCAAAGAGCGTTGGCTGAACAGTTTAAATGGCACTTTGTGCGAGTCAAATTATTCCAAGTCACAGTTAACTCCAGTCATCCAGTGACCCACGCCAGGCTACAGCTGGAGCCTGTCTGCAGACCTCTGGGGCAGAAGGAATTATTTTTCTATAATTCTTCCCCCTACCCCACCCCTGTTTACCCTTCTAGTTTTGACAGGGCTTGTAACGAGGTATACACTCTTCTTGCTCCAGCAGGTTCTGCCGTGTATCTTACTGATGCAAAAAGGGGAATTTATACATTTATGTTACTACAGCAAGTATTTGCCACTACTCAAAGACCCATACAAAACTCTTGCTTACAAAGTTTGTCCCGTCCACTCTAGATCCTTCCACAACGGGCAGATCTCCAGGGCAGCAATCCTTAAGCTCATGTATTTCTGCACTGCCTAACCAAATACCTTGAAGGTATTCCTAATGGCATGACTTTCCCAGACAAAAATGGCTAAAAAAATACCCCAGAAGAGACATTAAATCTCCCTATATTCTCCCTGAATTAAGTTTTGCTGGAATATTTTCCACGGTCCCTATTTTCACCGTTGTACCCACATGATTACTCTCAGAGTTGCATTGAAGAGGTAAAGGCGACGCATTAAATACAAATATCATTTGGGAACCCAGCAGCCACTTAGGGACTGAAGCTCCAGCCATGTCCTCGGCGCAACCACTTCGAACCTCACCGTGTTGCCTGAGCCTGCACTCCACTTCATTCCTCATCACTATCAAAAAACCTCCACGCACGCAACTCTGATGTGTGGCCTGGAGCATCCTCTCCCTCCTTCACATCCATTTTTCTTCTTGCTAGCTTATGTCCCTCTGTATTAACGCAACAGTTCTGGTGGTTTCCCCCCACATTTCTAATTCACTAACCAATCCTGTCTTCCCAACACACCACCTTGTCCCTCCTAATTACCTGTGTAGGGCTTACGTAATTTATTGCTCATTCCTTTCTTATCTTCCACTTGCTGCCCCCCCGATCTTCGACAGACCTTTACAGGTTTCTGTAGTCCTCTCGGCCATTTGTGCCTTTCTATTCCCAGTTTAAACACCTCTCAGGGATGTATGAGAAAGAAAATAGGATTACAGGACCCTGAAGGGGGTAGGTTACTCAGCAAGGATGCTGCTCGAGGCAAAGCAGGTTTAAAATTTCATGTAGCCTGAAGTTCTTACTAAGCTAAACCCAGTTAAGTTAAAAGGTAACACCAGAAAACTAGCTCAAACAGCCACGTCTTGCCTTAAAGGGAACTATGGACAGATATTCTTTGAGTTTCATAATCCAAGGAGTGCATTTTTTAATTGATTGTTGTTGATCACTGCTGTTAATTAGATCTTGTCTTCCAGCAGCCAATTCCTCACCTTCCTGGCAAGAGGCTTCATTTTATAACACAGCTGGGATATGTAAGAGTATGAAACACTCTCTGGATATACTTTTGAATGCTATGGACCAAGTTACCTCGTCCATAAGTTCATTACAGCTGCTAGTTTGTGTCCACTAACGAGGAAGGGAAGGCCTCCTTCTGCCTCTTGGAGGGAGCTCTGCCTTTGCCTCCCACAAAGGCTGCCTTTAAAAACCAGGAGATAACCAGCCGTCGCATAGCTCCAGGATAAAGATCTTCCAAGAGTCTACTCACAGAAGAGCATGGCAATTATATTTCCGCAAACTGTAGGATTAAAATATCACTTAGGGAATGGGAAAACAAAGAATACTTAGCAATATTTAAGATCCAGATATTTAAACCATTAGGAGACATTCACCTCGGAGATATTTAAGTTCATATGCTCCCAACACAGTCAGGGTACGTACTAGAGCTTTGTTAAGAGGACACTAGGATCACCAAAAATATTAGGCTTTACTTTACACCATCCTGTCAGAGTCCAGTCCCCTTAAAAGCTCCACCATCACTCACAAAACCCTTTGCAGCTACATAAAGTCCTGGACCTGGAGCTGCGACTGCTACGTACCAGTCTCCCAGGACCACAGAAGGTGAAGACAGGGTCTGCTGTCAGGAAATGGGATACTGGGCTACTAAATCATTCCTTCCAACTCGGTACAAACAATCCCATTTCAGCTCCTTTCCCTCCTGAATTCATGCCTGAACCCAAGCCTGGGGCATTGTATCCTGGATGCTTCCCTCAAACAGATAAAGTGGTTTCACGTCAGTCCAGGTTCCCAGCTGCAGTCAACCTCCAATGCGGCTCAGCGCTGATACCGTACGATATTCCCTGGCCCTCATACCTACCGCCCCACGGAGGGGTGTGGGAATCCACAGATAAAACCAGAGTGGCTGCCACGACCCCCAAAAATACCCCCACTTCATGCCCCATTTCAGGGGACGGGGACCGCGCTCCATCTAGGGCAGGTGGCTGGCTTCAGGGTTCCAAACTTTGGGGTTTTAAGGTCTCCCTGATGCAATTCTGCAACAAATCCCGACAAAGGCAGTCGGGTGTTTAGGGTTTAGCCAACAATATACTGCAACCAGAGCAAGCTGCATGCCATAACCATACAAACACACTGGAGGAGCACGCTAACGTACTCGGGAGACATTAACTTCAGTTTTTATATTCTAACACAGTGTTAATACCTCTTTTAGTAATTTCAACCAACAGATTACCAAAAAACTTCTAACCTTTCAAATCTCTGGCTCAAAATCATTTGATCTCTATTTGTAAAACTATCAGCACAGTGAGACTGAACTAGAACTTCTAGCAGATATTCTTCTTTTCAGTGCCATGTCCTCAAGATGAACACACACAAGAGTCTCCTCACTTCAGGACAAATCCTGTGCCTGTATTTAGATTGGTAGGTCAGGACTTTGAGTACGGACTTTAAGTTGTCAATATACTGAAGAATCAAGGGAAAAAAAAATTATAGAGCTAAGTAGAGCTAAGGCAGTATTTTGTTTAAAAAAAAAAAAAAAATAAAATTCTGCAGTTCTGCAGCTAGGCAAGACCCCAGTAGCCAAAATTTGAGTCAAACGATTGGAAACAAAATGCAAATAGTCATCTGGCAGCCACTTCCTGCCATGCAGACACTAAAGCCAAAGGCCCACCTTGGGATGGGATCTGAAAATGCTGAGATAATCCAGAGGGTTAAATGATTTCTGCCACCCAGGATAGTCTGAAATGCATTATGAAAAGAGAAAACAAGCACTCGGATCACAGTTATGTGGGTGGAGGGAGATACGTGAATCATTGATAACCTTTAATTACTTTGAAGTGCAGATTTCAGCCTTCCCCAGTAGCCTCTGTAGGTGCCTTTTCCAAGCTCACAAGCTCTCCAGAACAAAACCAAGTCCAGGACATCTGTTTGTGGCACTAATATATTAAATACACCTCTCCAGACTCAACTTTCCCCATTAAGGTATTGTGCATCTTTTATTTCTGTGAAAGGGAACAAAGAAGGGAATCAGAACTCAAGTCTTTGCAGCGCGATCTGAAACAGAGAGGAACTACTCTTAAACTCAGCCTACTCGGCTTTGGAACTAGCTTAGAATCATAGAAAGGTTTGGGTTGGAAGGGGCCTTAAAGGTCACCTATTTCCAACCCCTAGTTTGCAGCATCTAACCCCAGGCTGCCAAAATGAAGTATTTTTGTTCCAGTTTGGACTGTACGGGCAGCTGTGGATGATGTTTGCCGTTGTCCACGCTCACGCAAAGTGAACACGCTCCCATTCCGAAGGCTTTGCCTCTTCCTCAGCCCCTGGCAGGGTGCTTCGAAGCGTGGCGGTTATACCGCGAGGCACAAGACTTATCGGCAGTGCCTGAGTTAGACTTGCTTTAGATGTAGGTAATCCGGCAAAATCATACCCTCAGAATGTTGCTTTCTCCCTATTTAAAAGCCTTTAATGAAAGATATTTGCACCGCATAGGGGGAAAATTTATACAGCGTTATCTGCAAGTGTGTTTTTAGCCACATTATCCGCGTGCTCTAAGTGCAGATGGAGAGACATATGCCAGGAGTATCCAAAAGTACATATACAGATTTTCATATTTTCCCTATTGCTAAAAGGATAGGCACCTCAAGATCCAAATGGCTACAGACCCCTCCATTTGCTTATAAGACACGTTGATTCACTAAAGGAACATGCTGGAGGAACAGTCAAATAACGCCCGCGGCGCTGCGTGGGCAAGAGCTGATGAAAAGCTCATCCATACCCAGGTCAGATCACGCAAGGATGTTGACGAGAGCATGGCATCCAAAAGGGATAGTCACTGCTCAAACTCCAGCCAAACCTCCCTTTGTGATCCGGAGCTCCAGCTCCAACCGTCTTCGACCCGTTCTTGGAGCAACTTTTAACAGATTCCCATTTAACAGACAGGAATGTTCCCAAGTCCACCTATCGGTACCGGCCACGGGAAACGAGGCAGCCACGGCGAGACGAATATGATCTGTGGCTTACAGGTCTGGATTAGACGCTTCCTATGTAGAGGAGCGGCAGACAACAGAGGGTTCTGCTGCCAAACCTGCTCCTCCTGCACACCAGGCTTGATTTCTACCACGGGTCTGTATTAGTCTCTGATTTGGAGTGGCATCTTTGCAGAAGAACACCTGGGGGGGATTGCGGAGATGACAAAACAAGCCCCGGTTGCCCTCAACTGCATTATTCTATGTTCCTCCTCCAGCCTTCTCCACACAAGCCCTCCTCAACCCTGTTCTGTGCTCTGATTTAAGTAATAAAGTCACACCTGGGAACAAGGTTGACTGTTTTCATCCTCCAACACACAAACCTCCTTTTTGACGCTGTTAAGACAACTCATAGAAAAGCCCTTTTTGTCTTGCCTCAACTGGGAAGACCATCCCATATTTAGAGTAAGGCAGGAATTGTACCTTCTCAAGCCTTTTAAACCCTGATTAACACGTTCAGAGCAAGTCCCTTCTTACAGAACTCATTCCCACCTCTGCAGTGAAAAACCCTGTCCACGCACCTTCTCCCTTTGAGTTGAAGAAGAAAGGTGCATTGCTTAGGCAAGCTCAAATTTGACAGAAAAATAATTACTGCAGAGGCACTTATCATGGCTTCAAGTTCTAGGCATGTTACTTACCTTGAATAAAAACCTAGAGAACTTCCTATTAAAAAAAAAAAAAAAAAAAAGTTTAAGACAGAAAATGTGCTGAGGTGTTCTCTAAACCATTGGGGTTTTTTTTCAGGGGGGAAAATCTTTTGAGTGCATGCTCCACCTACTTCCACATATATGGAACAGCCACACTACAGTATAGATTCCTCAAGGTGACATTCAGGAGATGTTAGATATGAGGAACTAGAAGGGGAAAAGAAAGGGTTTCTAAATGAAAGCAGCGTTGATGTATTCACCTGCAATTTTTCCTTACAGCCGTGCTGTCGGGAGCTCTGACAGATTCAACAGCATCTCCTGAAAATGGCACAGAAGGTGGAAGTAGGGAACCCAACGCTCTCTGGGTGGGGCGGGGGGTGTAATTAAAGTCCTTTTAATCTGAATTTTTTTAAAAAAGTAATAGTTTCCTGTATGCTTTTGCTACCTCAATTGCTCAATTTCATCAATCAGGGACAGACTCATCGTGATGCAATCTACTCCGGTCCTCGCGTCATCCGCGCGGGAGGACGTGAGTTAGGAACACGAGACCTCCACCCTTGTGACCCAGCAAGTGGAGTTTCCCATCCACACATGGCCCAGCCTGTGTCAAGAAGCCCCACAGAGGCCCATCACCGACCCATCAGGGCTGTGAGACTTCCACACCAGAGCTGGAACGTCATCAGGTCAACCCGGAGCATAAGGAGTGCAAATGTCTGCCGCAGCCTTCTCCAGGAACAGACCTTTGGTGGCTGCTGCTCAGCCAGATCCAGTGCCCAGCTCTGGGTGGAGATCCTTCTAAATCGATGTCTTTCGGATCTTTAAAAAGGGCTTGTAAGAAAGATGAGGACAACTTTTTAATAGGCCCTGTAGCAGCAGGACAAAGAGTTATGGTTTTAAAGTCAAAGAGGGTGATGAGACATTGGATGATATTGTGGCTGCCCCCTCCCTGGCAGGGTTCAAGGCCAGGTTGGACGGGGCTTTGGGCAACCTGGGCTGGTGGAATGTGGCCCTGCCCGGGGCAGGGGGTGGCACTGGATGGGCTTTAAGGTCCCTCCCAACCCAAACCAGTCTGTGATTGAGACTAGATCTAAGGAAGAAATTTTTTACTCTGAAGGTGGTGAGACACTGGACCAGGTTGCCCAGATTGGTGGTCAATGTCCCATCCCTGGAAACACTCAAGGCCAGGTTGGACGGGGCTCTGAGCAACCTGATGGACTAGATGATCTTCAAACATTCCTCCCAACCCAGATCACTTGATGATTCTAAATAGCAAGTCCCAGAACAGAACTCTGGATGCAGATCCTCCTAAACATTGAGTGCTGCCTAGTGCAAGGAAGCAAAGAAGCACCTTCCTGCTCTCCCCAAAGCCAGGCAGAGAAAAAAAACAAACAAACAAAAAAAAAACCCCAAACAACAAACCAACCAAAACATCAAACCTTAGCTCTAACAATCCCAGTGCTTTAATATTAATCCTGGGTGTAGACTGGCATACCGAGATATGCCTGCTCTTATTTCTCAGAGTAGGCTTTAGGGAGAGGTCAAAAAGTTGAAGGGAAGGTTTCTTTGAAACTGGAGAGGTAGAAGGTGCAGTTTTCCCTTCTGAGGTAGGAAGGGGGCTGAGTGATTTCAAACCCGTCCCCTTTGCAACATCCCCGGTGGGTTTCTTCCCTTTCTCCTTCCTGGCAGTACATCTCAACGCACCACCACGCTCGGTGCTTATTTGAAATGCTTCTTCTGTGACCTGAGCAACCTCTTGTTGGTCTCCCCACGCTCCCTTTTTGTGATACCCACAGCAGCGCAGGCTGCCAGGGTCTGTGAGAGGAGCCAACCTGCTCCCTTCTTCGCACAGCCCCTGGATTTAACTCCAGCAAGAGCTGAAACATGATCTCAACTGGAAAAAAAAAAAAAACCAACAACCAACCCACCAAAAAACCCCCAAGCAGCAAGTAGCAGAGTTCATGCTTAGTCAAGCAGATGTAAAGCAGGGAATCAGAGTCCAGCGGCCTCAGCAAATAACCTCCTCCATGCTCATTTTTTTCACCCAAATCCCACTACTTTTCTGGGAAGTGGAGGAAAACCACACGCCTCGCCAAGAGCCTGCGGATCTGGTCAGAGATGGGTGCACACAAATCCCTCAAGTCCTCTGCTCCAAACAGTGATTCCTCTGCCTGGCGGTTTGTTTTGGTTTGTTTTTTTCTTTTTTTTTCCCCCCTAGTTCTTCCCAAATGTTCCTGACCACAATAAGCGTTGCCAGAGTAAGAGTCATTTGTGTTTTTGTTTTTGTTTTATTTTTTTTTGAAAGCCTCAGCCACTGCAGCGCACCAGGCACATGGAGGAGGCTCCACAGGATTTCTCCCGTCCCTGTCTTTGAGGGGACGTGGATTCACAGATGCATACGTTAGATTAAAGGGAGCAAAGAAGCTTATGAAGCAGAAACAACAGCATCCAGAAAGCCAACTTCAGGTCAGCCACAGGATTCAGAAAGTACTTAAGAGACAGCTTAATTACTAATAAAAACCGATGATACATCCGTATATCCTCCAAAGCCTTGCGTATGTGCTCAGCGCGCTGCTGGGCCAGCTTGAGATGCGCTCCTCAATGTGAGTAATTTAACAGATGGACATGGAAAAAAAAAAAAAGAAAACCAACCCCAGCATACCAAAAGGAAGCAAAACTGGCTCTTCAAGAAGCAACATTTCCCCTTTTAAGTCCACGTGTAACTCTGCATCACTGCACGCGGCCAGGGACGGCGTGTTGCTGTTCCATTTCTAGTCTTTTAAAGGATTTAGACTTCAAAGAGGGACTGTTCCTCTAAACATCCCGGACAGACCATGGGTTGGCTCTAGTAACCTAAATTCCACCGTTATTTAAACGCACCCTATTGTTCACCCTTCTCTTTTAGAAAGGAAACTGCCACATCGCAGTCAACAAGCGATTGCACTTTTCCATCCCACGCGACGATCCCTCCCAACTGTGCATGAAGTGCTCTCAGGCTTGCAAGAAGCGCTACCGAAAGATCAATAAAAAAATCATAATACTGCAGCTTCCATTCGCGGATTAAGTAACGTTTCTGGACGGTAAAAAGCTTGGGTTTCCAAACACGTCGCCCGTGCAAGTCATTTACATTCAAGCAGAGGGAGAGCAGAGAGGGAAGATCAATAAAAACGCAACGAGGCAGACAGAGAAATGTCACCACCTTGGGAAGAGGCAGCCCAGAAACCGCGTGCGTCTGACAGGAGCACAAATGGACCAGGCACGTGTGTTTTCTATAGGGGCTACGCCACAAGGAAGGCACCTAGCTTCAGTCTGGAGGGTTGTTTTTTTTTTTTTTCTATACTTCTCAGTGGTAAAGAGGAAGGGGACCACGTGGTTAAAACCAGTCATGGCCCAGAGAGGGAGATCTCAGGCTCTGGTATTATTTTATGGCACAACTTTTGACACATTGAGGTCTCTTCCCATCTGTAGAATGGGAACAGCCTTGGGGTTGTTCAGCCTGGAGAGGAGAAGGCTGCAGGGAGACCTTAAAGTGGCCTCCCAGGACTTAAAGGGGGCTACAGGAAAGCGGGGAGGGACTCGTCATCAGGGGGTATAGAGTTAGATGGAGGGGGAATGGTTTTACACTGACAGAGGGGAGATTTAGATCAGATCTAAAGCAGAAATTCTCCCCTGTGAGGGGCCCTGGCACAGGCTGCCCAGAGAAGTTGTGGCTGCCCCCTCCCTGGAAGGGTTCAAGGCCAGGTTGGACGGGGCTTTGGGCAACCTGGGCTGGTGGAAGGTGGCCCTGCGCGGGGCAGGGAAGCTGGAACTAGATGGGTTTTAAGATCCCTTCAAACCCAAACCAGTCTATGATTTTATATACACAGATGCAGAATAATCCCACCCTACAGCGAGGCCAGAAATCCTAAATTTTGGCATGCAATGCTGCATTCCTCTCCAATGTTTGCTGAGGTTTTTACTTGAATTTATAATCCCAGTCCCTATGCACAGAACTGCTGTAAGAGAAGACCAGCCTGCAAGGCACCTTTAGGTCAGGTATCAACTGACCCAGGGCTGGCTAAGCCACCGTGACACCAACCAGCCCCCAGATACCACCAACCCCCTGGCCCTTACACCCCTCCCTTCCTCCCAGTAAGGGTTTTTTTTTCCCAGTCAAACTGTGTTTTAAATTCAGCACTAATGAGCAAACTTAAACATT
Organism: Athene cunicularia; assembly: GCF_003259725.1. Taxonomy (NCBI): domain Eukaryota; kingdom Metazoa; phylum Chordata; class Aves; order Strigiformes; family Strigidae; genus Athene; species Athene cunicularia. The sequence goes on along the minus strand of NW_020799278.1, from coordinate 20,125 downwards.
AAGCAGGAATCAAAAAGCTCTGCTCCATACCAGAAACATAACTTCCAATCAATGTTCAATCCAGGAACAAAACCTTCTAGGATCACGCTGTCTGTAAAATACAATAAGCAAAGCCTTCTCCCTCTGACAGTCTATTTCAGGCCTCATTTGCTGCAAGTTTTATGAGATGTTAATCAACAATCAAAAATTTCCACATCTTTCACTGCAGGAATAGTGGTTTCTGCTCTCTAAATTACACCACTGGGTTTCTACACATCACAGTTAATAAGCACTCTCTGCCCATTTCCATCTCCTTCCCATTTATTGTTTAAAAATACTTTAACAATTTGAAAACAATTTTTTTTTTCCCTTCATTTGAGAGCGCAGAGATGAGGTTATCTAGTCGCCTGCCGATCAGCTGAGATGGTACCGAAAGTCAGAGTGATATATTTGGCACCCTAAAAATTAGGCACCCACCAGCACTGCCTCTTGCAGAGCTGTTTGTGAGAATGTTTGAAGGGCAGGAGCAGTCCCAGCAGCAAGAGGAAGAAAATAAATACAATCACCAGATCTATTAAGGCCAGAGAAACAGCGAGGGATGAAGAATTTGAGCAACGAGGCACCTCCCATTGTAACAGCACAATGTGGTTCTTTCACTGCTAGCCAGGAGCTGGTAAACCGAGAAAACCAGCTTTGGGGGTTCCTGTGAGCAATTTAAGGAGTAACGACTAATTCCAAGGGCACGGTGCAGACGCTCTCTAGAGACTGCTCCACTTTTTCCCCCTCAGCACCCGGAGTACGTTTATCCCTCACCTGCTTCTTGGCAACTGGAATTAAAAATAGCCAGCCTGGATTAGTTGCAAAGTGAAAAGAGAAAAGTATTCCAGCAGAAATGTTTATTTTTGAGAAGAGATAGAGGAGGAAGAGGAAAGGTCTAGGTTCAATGCGTTATCTAGAGCATGTAAGGAAATGATCACTGAAGCAAAAAAGCAGGAGGGAGAGCATGGCTGTTGAAGACAGGAACAAGAATTTTTTTTTTTAAAGGTACTGGAGGGTCACTGTAACATTTGGAGCGATCTTCATCAGCCAAAATGAAGTTCTAATGTCTGGGGCAAACATATCCGAATCAGCATATCATAAAAATGCTGCTGTGCGGTGACAGCGGCTACAGTCAAGACTAAAAATCCTACACCTGCTGATTTACGATCCACCACCCCCAGAGCCAGTCCCCTCCACGGCTCTGCTGTCGGGGAACCTGCAACCCTACCGAACAATACATAAATTTTATTCCTGGAATCAGCCCAGTCCCTCCAGACTCCTCGGTTGTATGTAGTGGTTTCGTTTGGTTTGTGGGTTTTTGTTTCAAGGTTGTTGGGTAGGGTTTCTGTTTGTTTGTTTGTTTGAATTGTGTATTTCCACAAGTTACTAAGAGGTGAGCTGCTAAAACCTTTGTCCTTCAGACGAGGAACAATACACCACAAGTCTTTGGTCTTAATGTGATTGTCAGAATGGTTTGAGGGCTTGAGCCTTGCCCAAGCCGGTCTTAAACCAAGATACCTCCTCATGAGACACGATGTCTGCTATCTAGATTATAGTGTGCCTGGAAACTTACCCAGAAAAACTTGCCCGGGATCTTCGGCTTCACCAGCCTAAATGCAGATTGAGGAGTCAGAGCAGACTGACCCCGGAGAAATAATGGTCAGGTCAGTTGACCTGAAAAAAGGAGAAGCCACAACAGGAACGGGGATTTAGGAAGCTGCTCCTAGTTCACTATCTAAAGGAATTACTT